>NW_027281933.1:0-177500 GCF_046629955.1 Centroberyx affinis | reverse complement strand
ACACACACATTCTCCCACCCCTCTCCCTCTATCTTACTGTCCATCCTTTAGGTCTGACTCCAGACACACCATTTCTGTCAGCTCCTCTGATGTGCCATCCGGGTCACTGTCTGGCAACTCTTGACGGTCTGGAAACACACACACACACACACACACACACACAAACAAAACATGCACAGAGGGGAGGGATGAGGATGGGGATAGCCTACAGTTTTCCAGTTTTTTTTAACGTTTAACAAATACATGCTCATCAAAATAATGTTTTTAACACTGATTACAAACAAGATTCTCATTTCTGACAAACGGCAGCATCTAGAAAACCCACATATGTCCCAGGCCAAAAACTCCCAGCGTCTAAAATGTTGTGAAATTAAAAGAGATCAATAAAATATCGAGCCAAAATGCAAAGACACAAAAAGGTGAGCCATTCGTCCTGCATGGGTCATTAGACAGGTGACTTACGCGCGACTCCATGATGCAACTGGCATCCCCACTGTCTGAAACCGATCTGTAATTCAAACAAAAAAGTGAAATACTCACGTGGTTTGCCCCCAGACATCTCGCTGATTCAACAGTAAAACCACAGGAATATACAAAAATCCTCCAGGAACATGAACTATTCGTCGCGTTATACTTTGAAAAGGGTTTTCCTTAAACTCGGACAACAGACCGTGTTCACTGTTTCTACTCTACTCATCAGCTGAATGCATCTATCGCGATGGGACAGGAGCCCGTTTCCACGGCAACCAGGCCATCCCCAACACTCATCCCTCGATCCTGGGACGCTTTGATCAGTCAGGTAAGTTTAGGTTTGACAGGAAAACCTAAAATTTGAATCGCCAGCCAAAAAAAGTCACTTTTCGATCTCAAGTGAATAAACAGATTGAATAATGTTAATGGTCATGTTCAGCCCCCGTTATTGTTCCAGAGAGCAGCGACGCTTTTTGTGTTTCACAACAGCAGTATAGAGAAAGGCTGACGAGGCAGCAGCCCCCGACTCTGAATGGACGCATGTATACGCAAGCGACAATGCACAACTTACGTAAAACTGGGCTATTATCATTCATTCAGACATACGTTTCAAATACAGATTGACCACTGCGTGTGTGGAGCTCTGCTGTTAAGATCAAGGGTTTAATAGGCCAGTTTATACAAAATTATGAACAAAATCTTAGCTGTAGGTCTTACTGCATAGGGAAATTTATTCAGAGTGATTAGAAAAACGTACTTTATTTTCACGTAGGGAAACGTCTACTTAACGTGAGATTTCAACCACTGGGTATGGCAAGCATTACAATACATAGAGAGCAAGTAGACACAGGCTAATGTTAAAGATTCAAGGGAATGAATGGAAATTATTCTTTGATTAGCAAAGATGAGATGTCAGTAGGTAATTAGTTTAACAGTGATAGAGACGTCCAATCAATGGGATTGTGACAGCAATTTCCTTATCGATAATCCTTATCGATAATCTCGAACAAAGAGAGATTCTGACGTGGTGCAAACACTCAGCACAGACGTATCAGTTCCCCACGTGGTTTTCCTTTCCAGCCTCTTTCATAGCTTACATGATAATTAAATGAACTGATCTCTCTCTCTCTCTCTCTCTCTCTCTCTCTCTCTGTGTGTGTGTGTGTGCGTGTGTGTGTGTGTCTCGTTCTCTCTGTCTGTCTGTCTGTCTGTCTGTCTGTCTGTCTGTCTCTCTCTCTCTCTCTGTCTCTCTTTCTCTCTGTCTGTGTGTGTCTCTCTCTCTTTCGCTCTCCCTGTCTCTGTGTGTGTGTCTCTCTCTCAATTTTTTCAATTCAAATAAGCTTTATTGGCATTAAATACAACAGTATCTGTTGCCAAAGCAAAACAGATAATCAAGAAAAAGTAGCAATAATAATAACAAAGATAATTGAACAATAGAAAGTTGCAATTATTCAATCACACACAAAGGAAAAACTGGAAAATATTTAGGTCTGTTGTCCTGTCTCAGGTTTTCACAGCATGTTATATAAACAGCAGCTAGTGTGGCACACTCACGTTTTTCTCCAAAGAGATAGAGGAGTTTTTTGTCAGGAGGAAGTTTTTCGAAGTTACACATATTTTGGAGTTTGGAGAAATATTTCTCTCTCACATTTCTCTCATTTCACACATCTCTCTCTCTCTCTTTCTCTCTCTCTCTCTCTCTCATCCACACACACACACACACACACACAGCACATCTGTCGAGTGTAACCTGCTCCTTATTGGCTCCAACCAAATGATGTGATGGAAAAGGTGTCCAGAGAGACAATCATGTCATGATAAAGCTGCAGCCCCTTCACCACTTATCAGTGGTCAGTTTATTGCCTCACGTGAGCAGAGGAATCTGTGTTAGGGGGCAGGGAAGGCAAACAAATGCATTTTTTTTATGTGGTTTAAACAGAGTTCAGAGGTTGACATTTCCTCGTCTTCTGCCTCTGATTCTATTGTGCACTTTGGGTCCGTAGAGTGAATTTCAGCAGATACTATCCAAGCTGAGAAGTGCATTGAACACAGGAACACAGGGATTTGAAGTGAGCTCATCAGCCACTGTGGTAGAAATTAGTTATGGATTTGAGGTCAGCGCTTCTGGTCACTGGAGGATCTGCATGCTGTTTCAGGCTGGTGAACAAGATGCTCAGATTCCTGCCAACGCCAGAACCGGCACGCAAGAAAGTCTGGAAATGGCGGAACATCTCCACTTCTCTAGCTCACAGCTCTCTGACGGGAGCATGGGCTGTTTTATGGTGCGTAAAGGTAATCGTGATTTACAGAAAAACAAATATTGGTGCTGCTTTTGCTGGCATCAGCCTGATAATCAGTCTCTTCTGCCATTCATGCCATCAGTTGTCTTTCAGAGTTCATTTTACAGAATTAATTTTGTAATCCTTGCATTTATTTTCATTTTCTTTTTTAATCATCTGAACATTTCCTGCCATCTCTGTCTCCCAATGCAGTTTCTACCTCCATCCTCAGATGGCAGAGGACCTGATCTCCTCTCACTCCTTGCTCTCCCACAGCCTTGTGGCTGTGTCTACAGGTGAGAGCTTCGCTCTAATGCCACACAGATTCACCGACGTTTACACTCAGAATGACCGGGCTTATTTGAGATGGGCAGACAGTTTTCTCTTGTCTGGCCATCAGGGTTTGGCTCAATTCACTTTGAAATTAAATTAAATTAAATTAAATACAACTTTATTGTCCCCCGTGACTCCACCGAGCTCTTAATCTTAATAATTTCTTATGACTTATGACTGATCTCAACCCTGCAAACCAAATACTGACCAGCAGACCATACTGACAAGTAAAAAAAAAAAAGTATATATATATATGTATGGAAATGTCAGCCACCAAAGCCCACTTTCTATAAAGACAATAAAGATATGTTAAGTGAAGAGAGCTACCCAACCCAATTTTAATGAGCTTTAACCCAATGAGTGAAAAAGTTATTCTTACCGGTGGCCCCTTCCACAAGAGTGAAGGTCACTAGAAGAAAGTTCACTCCTTCATTATTTTGACATTTTATGTTTCCATGTGTGTTTCTGTGTGTGTGTGTATGTGTGTGTGTGTGTGTGTGTGTGTGTGTGTGTGTGTGTGTGTGTGCGCACGTATGCGTAAGTGCGCATGTATGTGTCCATACATGATTACATACAACACGTGTGTTTTCTCCTCCAGGTTATTTCATCCATGACTTCCTGGACCTGTCCTTTAACCAGTCATTTAAACTGTCTTGGGAGGTGCTCCTCCACCACTCTGTGGTAATGAATTTTGCCCCTTGTGTGTGTGTGTGTGTGTGTGTGTGTGCATGCTTGTATGCAAAATATATAAACAACGTACAACTGCTTTAGATAGTCAGGGAAAAGTTGTCTTAAGCACTAGGCATATCCTGTAAATAGAAGGGAAGTATAAGCTACTTTATACATTTTTTGCTATGGAATTATTTAACTGGAAACACTGTATGTAAAAAACAATACCAGAGCTATTGCTTTAAAGACGTGTGTGCGTGTGCATACATGTATAGAGTGTGCATGCATATCTATGTGTTGTGTGAGTGACAAGGTCAGTGAATGAGTCACATTGCACCCTTCCCTTCAGCCCATGCTGTTCAGCCTTGATCTTTGTGACAGTTTAATCTCTGTAATTTATGGAGAAACAAGCTGCTCCTTCACTGCTTGTGACTTTAGTCTGACAAAACCACAACACACAAGCCACTTTTTGAGGCAGCACTGAATGGCAATATTGTTTACAACAGGGATTAAAAATTGGAACCAAATCTGTTGAGAACACAGTAATAGCCTCTTAGTAAACAGAATGACCATGGAATAATCTTTTCAGTTGTCATAATTGTTGGTGAAAGTGGCCACCAACTTTGCCTGAAAATGTTATAGCTATAAACAGTATGTTGTTCTGGGTGTGTGTGTGTGTTGATAAGACAAGTGTCTGCATGCAGCTCTTTGAAGTTGTTGATTTGACCGCAGAGGCGGTAAAACACTTATCTTCAAACCATAAACACTTCATCCCCTTACACCGCGGTTTATCTTCTCATAGTCCAAGGTTAGTTTGATAGCAAACCAGGAATCAGGAAATTAGCCACATGCATCAACAGTGTTCAAGTTTCTATATATGGGAATGTCAAAGATTCAGTGCTGACAGTTCAACAGCTGTATGGGAAAGTGCTGCCATGATGTTTAATGTGTCATTTATGCATTTATGTGTGTGTGTACTGACCCTATCTTCCACCTACACCCTTCCCTCAGGTGATCTCGTGCTTCGGCCTTGCTATAACGTCCCGTCTCTACCTGGGCTTTGCTGTGGCGTCTCTGCTGGTGGAGATCAACTCTGTCTTCCTCCACAGCAGACAGCTGCTCCTCCTGTCGGGACGGAGGAACGGGCCGGAGACTGGAGTTACACCCCCCCGCCCCTCCACCACCTACCGCATGACCAGCCTGCTCAACCTGGGAACGTAGGTGGCTGTGCTATTCGCTGGGTAGAGATTAAGGTTGGAATGATGTATCTGTTTGTTGATATATTGGTTACAATAAAAATCTGATATTGACCAGTCCATTTTGCCCATCGCCAATATGATAGAGGTGAAGATATGATTTTATTCGACCAGCTTAAGGGGCAGTAGTCTGTAAAACCTGTAATCAGAACTGCCTCACCCTGTCTTAAGGAGCTGCTAACCCATCCAAAAATTTTATTAATCTGTGTTTCAGTGGAGAGTTTTAGTGTCCCATTGTGGTCCAAATGCTCTTTCAGAGGCTGTTCAACCGAATTACTGAGTGCTTGTAGTTTCTTGGAATTGCTTGGAACTTTTGCCATAAAAATAGCCAAAGTTAACATATATATAATTTCAGCACAAAATATTGGATATCAGCAGCTTCAATCCAAAAATATCAGTATCTCTAAAACCCAAAAATCAGTATCTCTTTCAGCCGTCTAAAACCCATATTTCTCGAATCCTAGTAGAGATATGCGTGTTCATGCATATTTTAACATGTATACTTCTTTTTGCACAAAAATAAATCAAATCAAATCAAAGACTATCAAGAAAAAAAGGGAAAGAGACTGTGTGATGATTATCACCACAACTTAACGCCTTATTTTCATTTAGGTCTTATTCAGTGCTATTCAATTATATTACAAGCTATAAAGTTATTGTCAAAAACAAGCCAATAAGAGAATGAAGGCAAGCTTTTTATTACAAAGGAGACAGTATAAAAACATATTCTTTGTCAAGAATACACATCTTTTTCATGGTCCTGTCATTTCCACCAAATGCCTGCTCAGGTTTTTGGATGTGCACACACACACTACCTCCCTAATTTAATAATCAGCTGTTTTCTCTCCATCTTGTCATCAGGTTTTTGGTGTTTCGTGTGTGTACGCTGGCCTGGATGACCCGCTGGCTGGCCCGCCACAGTGAACATTTACCTGGCTACGTCCTGACGATGGGCACCGCAGGCCTGAGTCTCATCACCACCATGAACACAGTGCTGTTCTACAGGCTGCTGAGGGCAGACGTCCTCACCGACACACGCAACGCCAGCAAGGACCACTAGAGAGAGCCGGCACTGTGTTTTACGTTGGGAAAAATGACAGGAGTGAAGCTGCTTCTACTGAGTCAGTATTCTACCTCATGATGTTTTAGGGCAGTGGGTCTTAGTCAAGCCTGGCTCGAGGACCAGGATTGATAATGACTATCAATCAGTCAATCAATCAAAACTTTATTGTCCCCAAGGGAAAATTTGTTTGGCAAGCAGAGCAGACACCTCACAACAGCCGTCCACATACAAAAAATATATAGGATAGAAGACAAAGATAAAAAGCAACAGATAAAAGCAATAAAAGGCCATAAGAGACAATAAGATGGAAAATGGCTAAGACAATAAAGAGGTACAATTTAGGGTGTTCACTTAGGAACATGGATGTCTATTGGGTATGGTGTGGGATGTCACTCACTTGGATAATGGTTTCCTGGTGTTTTGGGACTTGTCATATCTTAGCTCAAGTCCAAATTGTTCTTATAATTTGTATCATTATAATGGAGCAGAGATCTCTACCATGAAATGTTGCAAAGAACCATGCAGCCCAGTTCAGTTCTGTATCCATCCCTAGCAGCAGCTTACCTTCTCTCCCAAACATAGCCTACCTCTAATACCTTGAGCTGCCAAACCAAATGTTTTTCTAACACATAACATGTTGTCATTCAACATATCCAGTGTAAATGTACTGCAAATAACATTGTTGTTGTCATGTTTGCTGTATTTTTTTTTTTATTAAAAAGAACTCACAGATAGTAATCTAGATTAGCTTCTTTGTGTTTATCAATCAAAGGAAAAACAATCATATAGTTAGCAAAAAATAGCAGCGAATACATTACAATCAACAAAGGAAGAAATAAAACATCTTTATATGTGACTTTTTTCCATGCAGCCTCAGATAAAATTGAACTGCTCATCATTGGCCTAGATTCAATCTATAGCCACATAACGATTGAAGCCAAAACTTTGTCAGTGCAATAGAAAAATCAGAATCAAAACATTAATTCCCTGTGGCTTCGTGGTGCAATAATACCTGGGAAGGCTTTCTATAGTGTGGCTATAGGATCAATAAACTATATATAACCACAGTAAAGAGCAATGCTGGATATTACTGCTTTTATATGATGGTTACCAAAGATTTTTTCCAAATTAGCATACATCCACAATTATAAAAATCAGGAGAAAGCAAGAAAGACTGCTAACTATCTCCCTGGTTACCACATGTGCTGGTATAGAAACCGATAAGTCATGGCTACTGGAACGCATCTTCGACCAATCAGATCGCTTGGCTGATACTACCCGTTATATAATAAGAGATTAAAGCAGCATATTGTAGTCGTGCTTGCTTTGTACTACATTATGATTTTCTTCTTCTGGAACAAGTTAACCAGAGTGGGGTCTTTGCAGAGTGTGTTAGTGCGGGTGTTTTCTCTGATGCGCGGCAGCAGAATCCGCTCGGTTCTGGACTCTCTCTGGTAGTAGGGACACACCTTTAGGTGCTCGGACATGGGCGCCGTGTCTTGGAAGCACCAACTCTCCACTGGGGAGAAGAGGGTGCTGAACTGCCATACCTGAAGTCACAGAGAGAGAGAGAGAGAGAGAGCGAGAGAGACATGGTCAACGTATACAAAATATTGCCAAATTATTGGTTTACTGTACATGACATTGGCTGAGCAAATAAGTATAGATGAAAGCTTAAATCCTATATTTATCTTGGCTATTTAATTCACTTCATGAATGATGGGGTGTTGTAAAGGGAAGAAGCCTTGAGACAAAACATTAATTGTGCAATAGGGGTTGTAGCTCCCCAGTAAGCATTAGCCGATGAAAAGCATTCAACAGCATTCAACTATATTTCTACCCTTCTACACGATAGAAATGTCAGAAAATGGTGATTAGGTCAGTATTAGAAGGGTGTTTATAACATTTTTTGCACTGAGTGTATACACAGTATATTGTGCAGTAACTACTGATCACCTTATTTACATCTTGTTTCACTATTAACAGACACACTGACTCTTTTATTGACCCACCCTCTGCTTTGGCCTCCACTTGGCTCCTCCATGTGCGTAGGTCTTCCTCTCCCAGCGGAGGGTGACCATTCCTCTCTCCTGCAGCAGAGAGGAGCACACATCCCTCATGAGGCGGGACACCAGGGCCAGCTGAGACAGGGACAGACTGTCCAGGAAGCTGGCCATGTGGCACAGCACCTCGTAGGGCAGGGAGCTCAGAGAGTCCTCCCCTCCTATCTTCCTCCGGCTGCTGGAGGAAGAAGACTCTGCTGAGCTGCTGGGAGGCTGGGAGCGCTCCACCAGAGAGGCAGGGAAGGTCGGACGCAGGCTGAAGCTGCCCAGATCCTCGCTGAAAGACACATTGGCATTACACTTCTTAAAGGTGCATTAATTTAGGTATTTACTGCCCCATAGCACAAAATGACCGTAGTATATCTGTGAGAGATTGATAGGGATGTTAATCAATACCAATGACTCAACGATTCCTTTGCCAGATGCTGAGATTTCTGTCTTTCAAGACACAGTGTTCGGCCCGAACAAAAACTCCCTGCCCATTGGAATTTCAATACTCCCATTCTCCTCCAATCCAAAATGAAAATGTGACTTTAAGGGGACAAGAGGAGTGTTTGCGTGTGAGTGTGTGTGTGAGAGGGTGGGTGTGAGTGAGGGTGGGGTGGGGTGGGGTGGAGGGGTGGGTGGATAAGAGCTGTACCAGAGACTTGTGTAGGAGGAGGAGATAATTTCTATCAATGTTGTTGCAGTTCCTACTGATTGCCAATAGAGGCCAATAAAGGCCATAGATTACTTACTGTAAAATACTTTTAAGTAATTCTGTATGTACTCTTTAGCGGAGATGAGTTATGAGGTTTTTCTCACTTGTAGGAGACGGTGGCTTCATGTGTGGAGGGCTGGAACCTCCTCTGGCTGTAGGTGCAGCCCAGGTAGGACAGGGGGCATCGCTGCTCGAACCAGCCGTTCACACACATCTGGATGTCACTGTGCACATTCCTGGATATGTAGGGTGAATGTGCACAGATCAGAAAATACTTCATTAAGCCATGTCTTATCTTTCCGGTGTCTCATTGCATTCCTATGGCAAAACCCTATCTTGTACTCCAAAGAGCTTAAAAACAAATGCTGATCATTATTTGCAAATTCTATGTGACCCAGTTCTGGTTTGGATCTTGAAACATTGGATAATTAGAAAACTATAGGGACTTATAAGGAACTATCTAACCACATAGTGAAGAGAAATTTCTCAAGGGACCATACAGCATAGACAGGAAATTCAAAAATGGGGAGGTATAATTAGGGAAGATAAAATTAGATAGAAAAAATGAGATAAAATTAAATAAAATTTTAAAAACCAAGCACCCACCTGTAGTGTTTGCCGTATTCTCTGCGCTGGAAGGTGTGTCCACAGAGGAAGGTGAAGGCGGAGCTGGCCTTGTGGTGCCGGCTGGTGACGCCCTCCACCTGCAGCTGGAGGTGCAGCTCTAGCGGTTTTTCTGCCGTCAGGTCGGCCAGAGATGCGTTAGACCGGAATGGAGCGGACAGGAAGTTGTAGGTCTGGGAGCCTTCATCTGAGAGCAGAGCGTCGCTGCACGCCGCCTCGGCGATGAGGTGACCCCTCTGCTCCTTCTCCAGGCAGCAGAGCAGAGACGCCTGGGGAGCGAATCACCATGAGACAATTAATTACCATATTGTTTTATGGTCATTTTTATCAGACATGAAGGTATTTATATTAAGATAAAGGTCCCCGAAAGAACCAAGGAGGCCACACTGGTACTTTATGCACTGCAAGTCATCTGAAGTCATTTAATCTCATATTGAATTCTAGAATCTTATTTTTCTTAAAACAAAGATTCCTTATTTTAAAACATTGTTACTTTTATTTTCAGGAAATATTTCTGAAGCAAATGAAACTGAACTGAGAACAAGTGAAATCTTCTCATTCCTTTAGCATATTTTTTTTCACTTTTTTCAGAAAAAAAGATAGATTAAATGACATGTTAAAAGTAGTTTTTTGTATTTGCAGTGCACAATTTTATTCCATAGCAGGATGCATATCTTCCTCTCACCTGGACTTCCTCCCAGACAGGCATTTTGTCTAGCGCCACCCCCAGGTCGCTGGTATCCACAGCGCGGCTCTCCTTCTTATAGAATCCAGGGTTGCGGATGCGGCTCTGCCTGGCCGAGAAACTGGTTGGGATTTTAAACGTACGCACAGTGACAATCTTCATCGGCTCCACATATTCGTACACAAAAGTCTGTATATTGCTGGCAGTGAGAAAGCAGGAGGGGGCAACACATGCGCTGCTCACATGTCTGCATGGATCCATGCATGTGTTTGATGCTGCGGCACCCACACCGGTATCTGGTGTCTCTGTATCTTCTTCCATCAGAGTGCCCAGCCCGTTCCCTTTTGTCCCTTTACTTCCTGCTGCAGCTTCCCCACCCGCCTCCCTGCAGCCGCCCATCTCCATACTGAACATGCGCTCCCAGGCGCTGTAGTTCTCCAGCATCCCAGCGTTCAGTGAGGCCCTGGCGATCGCCTCCCTCTCCTCCTGGGTTAACTCTGGCTCTGCCTCAGCCTCTCTCTCATCCTCTTCTTCATCAGTGGCATTGATGCCAAACATTTTCATAGGCTCCCAGATCCAACCCCCACCGGCGGCCCTATCTGCTGCTTCCTTCTCCAAAGCAGCCCTTTGTTTCCCCTCTTTCTCCTTCCTCCTCTCCTCCTTCTTCCTCTCCTCCTCCCTCTTCTCCTTGTCCACGCTATTGGTCAGTTCGGGGAAGAGTTTCTTCATCTTCAGGGAGTGGAACAGGTGGTCTTGGTCTTTCAGGGCCATGGCCAGGTCCAGACACCCCCCCTGCCCCCTCTCCTTCAGCAGGTTTCCATGCAACTCGGTGTTGGGGTAAGAATGGGCGTCGTCCGCCGGCCAGCGGTTCCACTCCATGGAGCAGCAAACAACGCTGGCGGGACAGACCTGGAGGTGCGCTGCCTGCCAGGAGCGGGTCATGGTGACCGGGCAGCCGTACTCTGCGTTGAGGCACGGCACCCTCACATTGGGGCAGAGCAGCAGGTGTTCCTCCTCTTTGCACAGGTGGAAGAGCGCTCCACACAGCAGGCGGCAGGGGACGACCGCACAGGACACCGAGACCTCCACTCGAGTCCTGCAGCGCCGGCTGTAGCAGGACTCACAGTGGACATGCAGCCCCACCTTGGAGGCCCGAGAACGATGACTCTGATTGGGTTGGGGGGGAAAAAGAGAAAGCAAGAGATAGATAGAAAGTCAAAGTCAAAAGAAAAGTCTTTTAAAACATTAAGCTCAGAACATAAACATAAAAGACAAACTTCCTAACCCTAGGCTATAAAAAAAAATGCTTGAGCACTGATTCAACATCAAGAATCATCTGGTATACCATCTGTGACTCACCATATCCACAAGGCTTTATCAGTGTGTAAGAGAAGTCATGGAAACCTGTAAGATTAATGCAATAGAAAATGAACATACAGATTTATGTTTTAACCTGTAATATCAGGCCTGAATAGAGAGACAGCAACACCAGGTAGGACACGCAACAAACAAGCAGGACAAAAATAACACAGTTATGAGAAACAGTCACATATGCCCCCAACATTGATGCAATAGTTTTGGTCCATCATGCACTAAGCAGAGAACAATTGTCACTTGGCTTGCACTCTCAAGCTCTAAAGCACTCTGATGAAATGCATTACAATTTCTGCTTGTTTTTCATTGCCCTACAACCATATTATGAAGATTTGGTATTTAGAGTTGCACAGTAATTAAATTGTAATCTATGGCCTATTACAATAATGTTCAGTTAGGTCTCCTCCACTGTGAAGCTGACCATTCAAAATCTGAATAGTTAGGTGCACAGATAAGAACACAACAAAAATGCAATTTCACAACTACTTCTACGGTTTTATTACTTGTGTCTGAACAGTTTTACTATACTGCTCTTCAATGAAAACACTCATAGGCTATATAAATCATCATGCACATTGTCAAAGTATTTCAACACACCCAGTGGGACAAAGCCTAATCTGACAAAAGTCTTACCAGGGTGCCAATGTGGACTTGTGTTTCCTTTCTCTGGTTTTATAACTTCAAGTCTCTTAGCTCTTACACGAGTGAACGGGCAGGTTAAAATTAGCCAAGCAGCCTTCTGGTTCAGCAAGGGACATAACTCTCTCTCTCTCTCTCTCTCTCTCAATCTCTCTCTCTCAATCTCTCACTTTGCAGCAGTGCTATCGGGTTACAGCCTAAAGTATCACACATTTACACGACTGTCCAATCTTTACAACTATAAAGTGGGCTTTATGCTTCATTCTGTGGCTGAAATCAGTGTATGCTTCATGCACCGTGTCTGAACAAGTAACTGTGTTTCCAGGAGAGCATAAATAGTTAATCTCCTGTTGGAATAACTCCAATGAGACACGCACATACAATGTTTTGAAAGTCTCTAAACTCTCCACTAGGGGATGCTGTATGGACTCTAAATTATCTGGTGCCACTCAGCCTCATTTTGTTCTCAGGTTCAATTGTCATCCCTATTGTCAGTAGCAGCACAATGTGACTGAATGGGACTAAGGTGAGAGAGATGTCCTCTGAAGTAAATGGCTGAGAGGTCTGGCAACCCAAACCATGTTTCCAAACTGCCGAGGTAACATTTCTCAGTCGGCACACAGCTCTATTTATAACACGCACACACACACACA
This sequence comes from Centroberyx affinis, assembly GCF_046629955.1. Taxonomy (NCBI): domain Eukaryota; kingdom Metazoa; phylum Chordata; class Actinopteri; order Beryciformes; family Berycidae; genus Centroberyx; species Centroberyx affinis. Next base: position 164,691 of record NW_027281933.1, on the reverse strand, counting down.
CACACACACACAGTCTTTAAAGCACAAGACGTGGTGCAAGGAGCATGGTTCTCTCCTTTCCTACTCATACAGCGGTAGGCTAAAGATTGTTTTTTTGAGCTGGGGGACTCCAATAGTAGTGGCATTGTGTGTTTACATGCAGTGTTTTCAGTAAATTCATTGAATAGCAGATGTGTTTATTTATTCAAGCTGCTTGCCTTGTTCTGTGAGAGAATGAGACTCAAATTTTCCTTTCTATTTACAGGATAGGATACAAGATCTGCTGCTTAAGATAGAGACTGGTTCCAGAGGATCTAAAGAATGGTATATTTTTATTTTTGTGATACACACAATACACAATTACCTTTACTCAAATGTTGCTTGTAACCATATGAATTGTTCTTATAATAAAACCTGTTTACTTACCCTAGTTACATGCACTTAACACTGTATATTTGAAGATGAAAACTAGGAAGCCTGTCTTTTTCAGACTTGTCTTCACTTTGACTTTCTATCTATCTCTTGCTTTCTCTTTGTCCCCCCCAACCTAATCAGAGTCATCGTATCCGGGCCTCCAAGGTGGGGCTGCATGTCCACTGTGAGTCCTGCTACAGCCGGCGCTGCAGGACTCGAGTGGAGGTCTCGGTGTCCTGTGCGGTCGTCCCCTGCCGCCTGCTGTGTGGAGCGCTCTTCCACCTGTGCAAAGAGGAGGAACACCTGCTGCTTTGCCCCAATGTGAGGGTGCCGTGCCTCAACGCAGGGTACGGCTGCCCGGTCGCCATGCCTCGCTCCTGGCAGGCAGCGCACCTCCAGGTCTGTCCCGCCAGCGTTGTTTGCTGCTCCATGGAGTGGCTCCGCTGGCCGGTCGATGAAACACACCCACATAACAACGTAGAGATGCAGCAGAATGTGCTGGAGGCAGATGAGGGGCGAGGGGCGGCTCTGGATCTTGCCATGGCCCTGGTCGATCAGAGAGACCTCTTCGCCCGGCTGAAGATGAAGCCCCTCTACCCAGAGCTGATGGCAGAGGAAGAGGAGGAGGAGGGGAAAAAGGATGAGGAGGAAAGAAAGGAGGACGAGAAAGAGGAGAAGGCAACAGGAGGGCTTGTCAATGGTGTCCTCACAAACAACGGTACCAATGGAGGTGAATCATGGTGCTAAATACAAAAAGATTCATCATTACAGCAAATTGTAATGATGAATCTTTGAAAAATGTAGCTTGACGTTATATACATTCTCGACTTTTCTCATGCTCCTCTGGTGTCTTTACATTTCTCCCTCTGTCCCTCCCTCTCTCTGGTCTCCCATAGGTCTTCCTACATCCATTTCTGAGGATAATGCCAATAGTTTGTGTGAGAATAGTGTTGGTGAAAAGACTGTGGAGAACAATGCAGGGCAAGGATCAGGCATCACCACAAAGACATACAACCTGTGTGACATGATGTTCAGCATGGAGAGGGGGGGTTGTGCAGCCGCCCAGGCAAACCAAGACAATCTGCAGAACACAAAACCTGGCAAGGAGGATACAGCGGCGCGAGGGGGTGCTGCAGACAGAAACTGTCCCCCACCAGACACGAGTAAGATGGGCCTGGCCCCGTGGCAGGAAGGGGTGCTGGACCGTTTGGGGCAGGAGCTCACCCCGCAAGAGTTCAACATGTACCTGGTGCACCACGGGCGCATGCTGATCACCTTCGGACAAATCAAGGCCTGCACACCGAGAGAGGAAGACTTTGTCTACGGAAGCCTGGAGCCTATCCCAGTCCAGACCCTGCGCTCTTTCAAGGTGATGATTTAAAGCAGCACTAAGGCAAGATTTTTACGTAAAATGCACCTGTTTTATCAGCCTAAATCATAAAGTGGGGCTGCAGTAGAGGAAAGCATCCCAACCCCACTACTTGAGAACCAGCGGATTCACCCTGTTTGCCAAAATCAAATTCTGGTGCTGGGTATGTCCAGTTCTCCGCCCACAAGAAGTGACAAAACAAAACTTTAGTAAAATTCAAACTGTTTCCTAAACAGCAGCAGTTGAGCGCTCCATTCAGCGAAAGCTGGACTCACAAACATTAGACCTTTTGATACAGACTGATGTCATTTTACATGATTTCTGTGTACCTAAGTTCAAATCTTTCAAACAGTTACTTGTTGCTAGCATTTGGAGCCACCAATGTGCACTGTTGCTTTTGAAACAAGCATTTTCTAATACTTCTACGATCTAACGATGCTGGATATATTCAGCATGCAATCTGTCCAAATAAGCCATAGTTGTTCATGGCTATGGGTCATGGCCCAAAGATGTTTTGGCTGTACTGCCTTGTATTATATCATATTGTAATGTATTGTATTCTCTTCTGTTGTCTACTCCGAGGTCCCTGACAGCTACCATTATAAGCGACGGGTGCACCTGTGTGATGTAGCGACGCGGGCCCAGAGCGAGACTCGCAGTGTGGACACGTCTGACCTCGGGGTCGAGGAAGAGGACTGGAACAGCGACGAGGCAGCAGCCACCCTGCTGGGCTACGCAGAGCTAGAGGTCATGGGTCACAAGGTCAGCCAAAGCTCTCACTTCAACTTTTATAAAGAACTGTACAACCAGAATGCTCTCATCAAATTATCTTTGATGTGTAACTCTAACACAGAATTGTTTATGCACCACAGATCTCAGAGAGGTTGAGGTCCGGTCAGGCTGCTGGGAGCTTCACATTAGAATAGACAGTGATGTTCTGAAAGAGAAGCTATAGGTTTTATAATGTTTAGATTCTTCCATTTTGCATTTTCCAATCACATATTACCAGGAATTCTATGTGCAATATACTGTACTTTAGTTGCTTAGTTGATGTGTCAGTTGATGGAAAATTAAATCCTTATGGAAGAGATGGCAGCAGTAGCAAGAAAAATGATATATAATGTATTATTTATTTGAATGCCTGCTCTCTTCTTCCTTATTTAGAGCTCAAGCGTGACCATCATAGGTACCAAACAACATCTTACATGTGTAGAAACACCAAGATAATATATAATTTAGGTACAGTCAGCACTGTGTTTCAAACTTGAAGGTATTTGATTAGGGAGGGAAGATTTTCCCCATCAATGTGTTCCTAGTTGGACAATCAGCAACCTTCTGGTCACAAACCTGCTTCTCCGATTTTTGCACAATCATCACCCCGCTATAATCCATTCATACTGTGTGCTTAATTGAATTCATCAGGGTTTGTGCATTATTGATTTTCGTGCAGATCAGTGAGTCAAAGGGAACTGACGGGCTGTATGTTGATGAGGGAACACAAACGCACTCGTTCTGCACGGCACCATTTAAACGGAAGACGACCCTGGCTGAAGTGACAGTGGAAAGGCCGCTGAAGCTTCGCCTCCAGCTGCAGGCAGAGAGCGTGAACAGCAGACAAAACAAGGGCAACTCAGTCTTCACGTTCCTCTGTGGACACACCTTCCACCGCAGAGAGTTCCCCACACACTTCAGGTGGCTGTAAATGCTACTAATGTGGTTGAATTCAGCAGAGGGTCTTGTTTGCACGACCCTGGTTACCTCCGTATCTCTGTCACATGTGTCAGTTTCAACACATCACTTGCCAAACAACATACAGTATCTTAATAAGAACACAAGAATATTGATCACACATCCAGTTAAGAGTGTATGCTCTATGTAGGACTCACTCAGGTAACTTAAAGACCCCATGAAATGTGAATAAAGATGGAGTAAAGGCAGTGGGATAACTGTGAATGGAAACATGAAGTGTGTTTGGTATATTTATCCTGAATAGCCGATACTATCCTCCTTGTGATCCAGGAATGTGCACAGTGACATCCAGACGGGTCTGAGCGGCTGGTTCGAGCAGCGATGTCCCCTGTCCTACCTGGGCTGCACCTACAGCCAGAGGAGGTTCCAGCCCTCCACACATGAAGCCACCGTCACCTACAAGTGAGAATTTTTATTTTTATTTTTTTTATTTCTTCTTTATTTAACCAGGTGAGTCCCATTGAGATGTTCATCTCTTTTGCAAGGGAGCCCTGGCCAAGAGAGCAGCAAACAGATGTTACAAAAATACAACAAAAAACCACAATATAAAATTACAAGGAATACATACAAATATACAAATTACACAGTATACAATCTCAAATAAAACAGCTACAAACTTCAGTTTTTAAAGACTGCAACAGACTTTTAAAATCACCCAGAGGGATGAAGTGATCCAGGTTTGCATCTTTCTGGAGCTGATTCCAGGACCATGGAGCATAATAACTAAAAGCCATCTTCCCAAATTCTGTGGAAGGGCGAGGGACAGTGAAAAGTAGTAAATTCTTAGAGCGCAAGTTGTAAGAGCTTGTGATATGATTGAAAAGGCCAGGGAGTTGCCCTATGATGGCTTTGTAGATAAAAATGTGCCAATGAAGCCATCTGTGGTAATATAATGAGGTCAGACCTGTCCTTTCATACAAGTGACAACGATGAGTGAGTGATTTAGCATTCAGAATGAAACGTAACGCTCCATGATAAATTGTGTCTATAGCCTGAAGTGAGGTAGCAGAGGCATGCATTTAAAGAATATCACCATAATCAGTCATAGGGAGAAATGTAGCTATGACAAGTCTTTTCCTTGTAGCAAAATTAAAACATGTCTTGTTTCTAAAATAAAAACCCAGTTTAATCTTGAGTTTTTTAACAAGGTTGTCTATGTGTGTTTTAAACGTAAGCTTTGCATCAAGCCAGACTCCAAAGTATTTATAAGATGACAGTTGGTCAATACACATATACATCAAGGGTTGAGATGTTGAGAACAACAAGCTGGGAGTGTGATCTAGAAAAATACATACATTTTGTTCTATCAGAATTTAGGACCAATTTGAGATTGTTAAAATCAGCCTGAATGGAATTAAAAGACTCTTGGAGGTCCTGGACAGCGCTAGACAGAGAGGCGGCACAACAGTAAACAATTGTGTCATCTGCGTACAGATGGATTTTTGAGTTTTTCACAGCTGAGCCAATGCTGTTTATGTAAATAGTGAACAAGACTGGACCCAAAAAAGACCCTTGGGGTACGCCCAAGGAGGATGATCTCTGACCATCAGCAAGAACTCTCTGCGACCTGTCTGATAGATAGTTTTCAAACCAACTGACTGCTTTGAAACTCAGTCCAATGTTGTGGAGCCTATTAATTAAAATTGTGTGGTCAACAGAGTCAAACGCTTTGGGTCAGTCAATAAATACTACTGCACAATGTTTTTTGTTATCAAGAGCTTGTATTATGTCATTTAGCACCTGTGAGGCAGCAGTTATTGTGCTATGGCCTGATCTAAAACCTGACTGGACAGAGCTCAGCAAACCACTTTTCTGTAAAAAGGTCAGTGGGGTCAGGGGGAGAAAAACATAGGCCTCCTTACAAATTTTAGGGATGGTATTTGTAGAGAGGGAAATGTTAAAAATGTGGGCCAAGGGCTCAGCTATCAGTTCTGCTGAAAGTCTCAATAAATAAGGGTCAATGCCGTCTGGACCCGAGGGCTTTTTGGGGTCATAATTCACCAATTCAAACCCACTCTCAAATTAACTCTCTATAGATTTACACAGATTTGCACACACACGCACACTTAGACTCGTTGGACTCAAACCCACACTTGAATACTGAGAATTACATTAACTTACATTATGAGGCAATTTCAAAGACTTAATCAAGCTAAAAAAAATAAAATAAGTGAAGTTCTCAAGGTTTAAGGTTGATTTATCGGTGTAACTTGCCCAATAAATTGACTGAATCTGACCCAACTCACATACACTGACAGCAACACTCAAACATGGACTCTGATTCTGATTCACACTAAAAGTCACAGCCATTCACACCAAAATGGAATATATTTCTGAAATACATGAAGTAGATGAATAACAATCTACGACTAGAATCACATCAGCAAATCATTTCACACTTGAACACATACTGATTCTTGCACTCAAACTTTATATATCTTATATGATATATGTTGTATGTATTCCCAAACAGACTCATACCTGCTCGCACCTCGATGCACACTAACATGAAACTAAAATTCAAACTCAAGACCATACTCAAGCTTGCAGATGGACACAAACTGTATCCTAGTTTGCACTTTGTATAATTGAATGAATAACTTCATAACTATTTTCCTCCCTGCAGCCAGCACCTGAGCAGTTTTAACCTGCGTCCCACCCTCCCTGCCTCTCTGGTGGAGCGCTCCCAGCCTCCCAGCAGCTCAGCAGAGTCTTCTTCCTCCAGCAGCCGGAGGAAGATAGGAGAGGAGGACTCTCTGAGCTCCCTGCCCTACGAGGTGCTGTGCCACATGGCCAGCTTCCTGGACAGTCTGTCCCTGTCTCAGCTGGCCCTGGTGTCCCGCCTCATGAGGGATGTGTGCTCCTCTCTGCTGCAGGAGAGAGGGATGGTCACCCTCCGCTGGGAGAGAAAGACCTACTCACATGGAGGAGCCAAGTGGAGGGCCAAACCAGTAAGACACCTACACACTAAATCATCTAAACCGTTTCATTTTAGTCTTTTAAAATGGTTAACACACTGTTTTCAGCCTCTCCCCGCCTAGGGCACAATTTTGAAAGATGCAAAAAAGGAGTGAAAGTGAATAGTTGTGTGTATCTGTGGTAACGGATCACCCATTTCTTCTTGGGGGCGGTAACAGTTTTCATTGCTAAGTTGAAGTTTGATGCGGCCAAAGGTGAAATACCTGCCTTGACGTCACTGACTGAGTTGTGGCCACAAGTGCAACACGATTGAAAGTTTCAGCCCACAGAGAGCAGTACAACAACGATTTTCCTTTGAAATAGATGCATAACTACAGAATTGATGCTATTCACTATATAGAAGCCATACAACCATGTGTACAGCTCAAAAACATGATTTAGTTGTGATTCACTCTTTAAGGCACTGCTACCAGCTGTGACCCATGTTTTCCTCTTCTCTTCCCTCCCCCATCTTCTCTTCTCTTCTCTCTATATCTGCTCAGGTATGGGAGTTCAGTCACCTCTTCTCCTCTGTGGATTCGTGGCGTTTTGCAGACATCCCTCCAATATCTGCTCATCTAAAAGTCTGTCCGTACTACAAGACCTCTCCCCACAGCGAGTCTGTTCCCCTTCCCAGCATGAGTGAGCAACAGGGAGGCAGCCAGGAGAGACAAAGTCTGGTCACCCAGTTCATAGGAAACAGATGTCAGTATTGAAAAGGACATTTAATTCTACCTGCTGCATCTAATAATGCACCTATAGTGACATTACAAGTATGTTAGCCTAGCATACGCTGGTATGGGACAGGTGTAGGTATGATGTCCCCAGCCATGGTACTGAGAATATTACAGTCGGTACCTCATGAGGCATTGCACAAAACAAATAAACCATAGACAAAAACTTGTGAAGCATTTCTTGCCCTTTCATTGTCTCTGTAGCTAATATTTAAGATTATCTATTTGATTTATGAATGATTCAGCTGTAATTATTATATATTATTATATTATTATATTATATTATATTATATTACATTATATTATATTATATTATATTATATTATATTATATTATATTATATTATATTATTATTATTTTATAACATAAATGTTATATTCACATTGGAAAAAATTTACTAGTATGATTTATGATGCTGAAGCACATGAGCTGCGTTTGCTGATCCCTTACTTACTATGATTTGTACTACGAATTTAGGTCATAAAGATGTATGCCTAAAAAGATGAACTATATTCTGCAAATGAAAAGGTGAGTGAACTGAGTGTAGGTGGGTGTACCCTCCACTGGATGCAACCTAGTGAGCTGTATGAGGGGTGATTAATGCCACACAGAAAGAGAGGGAAGAGGAGAAGTGGAAGTATCGTCAATGTCCCCACTATTTTGAATGGATATAATAGGATATGCTTACTTTGGCTTGCGGCAAAGTAGCGCCCGGTCTCATGACTAGCTAACTATGCTTCATAATAGCCTAACGTTAGATGGCAGAGTACATAAATATGAAAATATAAAGACATTGAACAACATTGCTCATTTGTGACAATCACATAGCGATAGTAATCATAGTTAGCTAGCGAACAACGTTTCACTTACTTCTCAAACGGGCAAGAACGTTCCCCTCCATATGTGCAGGCAATAATAGTCTGCCGGTAATAATAGTTGTTAATAATAATAATAATATAGTAATAGTAATAATAGTAGTTATCTTATTTCATATCCAACATACATACAATTGCAACTTTCTTTAATCAGTCAATTTCCAAATGTAATTGTGGCCATTATCCAATATTTTTTTAAATGACAATTCCTCTAATTTAGACTGTGTAAGCTATATTATTGTTTTAACCTTTACTTTCCCCCCTTCCAAGATTACAACAAAGGTAGTAGCTGAGTTTCCATGACAATGCTGCTTCTCCTCCTCCTCTTCTATGTGGCATTAATCACCCCCCATACTTGGATGCTTTGTTGTGAATACGGCAGCGGCACCGTACTGCACGTACAACCAGAAGGTTATGAGGAGGTTATTTCGACTCTGCAGCAGGATTTGTTCACACTCCGAAAGACGGCAGTCAGTCTTACAGCCAGGTAGAACAGCGATGGGCCCGTAGGCGTGAAATACCCACTTTACCTGAGATAGCGGTTACACGGGCCATTTTGTAGACTGGACATTTTTGCACGGCTCTTCTGATTTCCCCATCTCTGCTAAATCAAGGACAGAGATATCAGAGGGAGAATCCATGAGAAACGCTTTGAGCCGGATCGTGCTTGAATATCACGGTAGGCCACGGTCAGTGATTGCACAAAGTTACAGGTAAATACATTGAGCGCTACGGGCTGTGAATAAGAGCTCAACCATGCAAAGAGCAGCAGCAAGCTTTTCTCAGTACAGGCGAGAATCAAACTGAATGGAATGAAATCTGTAGAGAGTATAGGTTCGAAACTAAGCTTGCAATTAAGAGACTAGTTTTCAGCCCTACCTAAGAAACCCAATGTGTTTTAGAAGGATGCTACACAAGTATGACTGCAAAAATAGGTCCTTATATGCTATGAATATTATATGAATATTATCATACCATCATCATTGTCATACCATAGGAAAAATAGCATAAAACGCGATATGGTCATTATGAACTCATTATAGTACCACAGACATCAGTTGCCTATAGGAATATTTTGTTAAAGTGATTTTTTTTCCTCATGGAGAATTTACCATTGACAGTAATAGTTTGGCCGTCTGTCTATGCACTGCCTGTTTTGACTGTTCTACTGTTGTACTGGGAGCTCATTTATCCCATCATTCCCTAACAGCCTCTGTCTGTCTGCAGGTTGTGTGTGTCTGGGCCATGCAGACGGGCAGGCTGGAGCGGCAGGTGGCCAGTGTGGAGAGAGGCATGGCCTTCCTGAAGCAGGAGCACCTGGCCATGCTCACCGGCCTGCAGCTGGAGATCACACACCTCAAGAGGCGCTGCCACGGTCATCTCTCCATCTCTTATACTTTGTCTCTACCCACTTGACTGCCTGTCTGTCTCTGTGTGTGTCTCTCTTTCTGTCTATCTGCCTGTGTGTTTTTGTCTAATCTGGTTGTCTTCCTCCTGTCTGCAGAGCTTAGCTGTGAGCTGGACTCCAGGTTTCCTGACAGAACCGCAGCAGGTAAGACATTACAGCTCCTCGCTGACGAGCTGGAAAAGTGATATGTTGGAGATGCCGAAATTTTATATTGTAATTATATGGGGAGGAAAGCACAGAGGCTGTGCGGGGTAAGCCTGGGTATTGGCAAGGACCTGCAATACAAAATGACTTGTGATACAATATGATTTCAGTACTTGTCATGCTGTCTTTTGATATATTTGTATTATTATGAATCATATATGACTGAAATATACACCAGGTTTAAGCTATGTATGGTTTCATACAGGTTTTATCATTACATTATTAGCATTAGTAATATGGTTCATAGGACAAACTCCAATGTTTTTTTATATCGTCACTGACTTTTATTAGGCAAGGGGGAAATATGTGGTAATGATCTGCAGTGTGTGCTGCAATAAAATGTAAAACTAATGACATTCACAAAAAAACAAAGCTCTAATGCACTATACTTAAAATTCTTAGTAAGCAAACAAACAAATAAAAAGATAGATAGATAGATAGATAGATAGATAGACATTTAATGCACACACCTTGTACTTGAGTGTGTTTAACTTACTGTAATATGTGAACATGTAACCTGACACCTAAGTGTTTCATCATGCAACAGTGTAGATTTATTGGGTTAGGCATATTTTTGTCCAGAATGATAAAGATTGCAAGCAACATTGTTTCATCATTTATCAAGTTCTTCTCTCCACTGAGTCCTTGATAAAAGCAAAGAAATTAACATCAGCCCTTTTATTGCTATGAATTAACATTAAAGTATTGATATTAGGATTTGCAGAATCAACTCTGAATCAGGAAAAATAGTATTGCAATATGTTGGTATATATATTTTTTATCCAGCCAGATTAATAGAGCAAGTGAAGGAGCATAGAAAGGCATAGGGACAGAGAGAATCTGAGAAAGGTAATATGAGAATTAATTGATCAAAAAGATGAAAGAAGAGAGATATCGAGCAAAGTAAAACGGATCAAAGTCTGACATCCTAAGAGATAAGATGATCAAAAGATCTACAAAGGCTATGCATATATGCACTGATATCCATATAGAATCTGTGTATATGTATGTGTGTGTGTGTGTGTGTATCTCAGAGGAGGAGGCGGAGCTGGCGGCACGCTGTGAGGCCGCCGAGCGTCTCCTGGAGGAGCAGCAGTGCATGATGGTCGCTGTGCGCGGGGAGCTGCGGGCCGGCCGGGCGCGGGCGTCAGCGCTCGGGAGGAGCCTCAAGGAGGAGGAGCGTCGCTTCCTGGAGGAACTGAAACGCCGCAGCCACAAGATCACGACGCTGAGCCGCGAGCTGCAGCGCCAGACCGTCACCACGACGACCCTCTGCCACGAGCTCCACACCGCACGCCTGAAACTCTACCAGCAACGCCAAAGCACAGAGGACGCTGCAGCGGGAGAGGAGGAAGCCCGAGGAAAGGAAGAAGAAGGAGGAGAGGAGGAGGAGGAAGAAGAAGAGGAGGATGAAGACGACGAAGACGATGAAGGGGAGGGCTCCGACTGGCTCCTGTCTCCGCCTCCCCCAGTTTCTCCCAGCCAGTCGGAGGCGAGACAGAGGAGGCGCGTGAGCGTGAGGGAGGAGAGGGTCCGAGCTTGCGTCCCGCAGGAGAGAGTGACATCACCGCAGAGGCCACACCCCATGCCCGACCCCGCCCTCTTCTTGGTGCCGCTCAGATACAGGCTCCTCCGCTGGAGCAGACCAATCAGAACGCGGGACAGGGAGGGGCTGGAGGACGAGTGGGAGGATATAGAGGAGAGCAGAGTGCACAGGAGAGTGGACATGGGGGCAGGAGAGGGAGAAACGGCTCTGTGACGCAGCAGAGAGGCAGAGAGCTGATGTTGTCTTCCAGCAGGTCTCGAAATCAGCCCACATCATTTAACATCAGATGCAGTTATCTATACCTATTCTCAGACAGTGGTTTGAAGAGAGAGATTTAAGCCTTTGGTTGTGTATAGATTTCAGGAAGTGAATTAGATAGTTATAGTTAGTTGCACAAAGGTGTTTGATGTTAACTTCAAACCTACATGTAGAAACTGGGTGGGTAAAATGATGGAAACACAGACTAGTGGTATTATTTCATATGAAAACGTTTTGATTTAACACTGTTGGTCACGGCTTTTGCCTGTAAGTAGTAGCCTTGCCTCTGGGTCTGTGAACACATGATATATCGTCCAAAGTGGCAAACTGCTTTTTCACTGCACTAGCCTTATTTCAGGTTCTGAAAGTTTAGGGACATTTTGTATGATTTGCACTTTATTAAATTCATGCAATGTGCCTAGTAATGGCGAAACAGTATCTGTGTTGTCATGTGTTCTGTTTTCCAACCTCTCAAAATGCCGAATGGTTATTATGAAATAGCTATTACACCGATGTTACACTGATGACCAGTGGCTCTCAGCTGGTTTTGTATCAAGACCCAAATTGTATGTTGTTCTAATCCTAATATATTTTATAAAAACATTCACCTATCTAATCTAATCATCAATCTAGTTTGTATAACCCTCTCAGAACAGCTCACAACTTACTTCTGGGTCTCAACCCACCAGCTGAGAAACACTTTGGTAGACACTAGGAAACAACAGCTACTATCAGAGATTTCATGTCAAATGATTCCATTGGGGGGCAGTAGAACCAAACCTAGACTGGGACTGAAACAAGTCTGTCTTGGGTTGGTATGAAATTTAATGGTCAAGTTGCTGGCAATGGTATCAACAGTGATCACATAACAGCAGTTAGCTCAAAAAGTCACAGTCGTGGGGGGCTGGAGCGTATCCCAGCATGCACAGGGCAGAAGGCAGGCAAACAGCCTGGAAGGGTCATCAGTCCATCCCACACAACACATAGACAGAAACACTCACATTCACACTGAGGGGCAATTTAGAGTCAACAATTCACCTATCTTGCATGTCTTTGGACTGTGGGAAGAAACCGGAGCAAACCTATGCAAACATGGGGAGAACATGCAAAAAGGATGGGGATTCAAACCCAGGACCTTGTCACTATGACATGACAACACTAGCCACTGAGCCACCATGCCACCTGTAGTTCAAACTACTTTGTAAAAATTTAACGTATCTCCACCTGCAATGTCACATAATAATAAAAACCACACACCTGTACAAAATACCACTGATGAGGGGCTGAATAGTGCGTTTTCTGCACCTTTGCAGTGGAGAGGATTAAAAAATAAAGGGGAGGGGTCAAAGGAGTTGGAGGAGACAAGGAGGAGGATTGTGATGATGCGGTCAGACTGTCCTCCATATGGCCAGGGCAAAAGTTGAGGGATCTCCATCCCTGACATTGTGCTGCTAGCAACCTGCTATAGCATATTGACTGTATACAGGGGAGAATCTACAAGCCAACCAATAAGGGCTGGGTGCATGCCATCTAATAAAAGAGTCATCTAATAATAAAGTGTGGCCTAAGCTGAAAGTATAAATGATAAAGCAGTAGACAATGAAGTGTGAGATGGAAAGCGTTTTGCAAATCAAATTCTAAATTCAGTAATTCATTAATTAATTAAAGAGATTAAATTAGTCCTTTAATTACCACTTTATTAATAGTTTTATTAAAGGTTAGTATAAACAGTTTTATTAATTGTGTCATTAAAACATCAATTTAATGAATCACTTTGTAGTTGTTTTTTATTTATCTATTAAATTAATCAATCAATAACAATTATTCAACCTGGCTATAATTAGAAAATGCTACTGCAGCTACAAACTAGTAATTGTAGTGTAACTACTCCCCAACACTGGTAATATGTAACTAATTATCTTGTTGAAAATGTTATGGGCTTGTTACACTTGCAACTTATTTCCTTGCAAAAGTCCAGTTCTAGAATGTTCTCACGGTTGTCTGAGAGACGCTGCTCAGAATGTTAATGTCTCTCTGCAGTGCTGCCATGGCAACCAACGGGAGTTCCAGCTCATGCCCAAGTGGGGAAAGAAAATAAGAGACAGAGAGAGAATACTGGAGGGATTTCCAGGACCTTGTGTTTGGAAAGAGGTGTGATGTATCCTGGCCCCTTGTGTGGCAAAATGAAGAGGTGTCAGACTGCTGCTGCAGCTATTTATACACTGCCTTCTCAGTCTTTATGCACGTGTTCACATTCAAGGTAGATAGAGAGTGCATGGATCAGTCTCGATACAGGAAGTTACATCATGAAAGGCAGAGAGGTCGCCCTCTTCTGGACTTAGACGGGTACTAAGTGTGTGTGTGTGGTGTGGAGAGTGTGTGTGTGTGTGTATGAGAGAGAGAGAGAGAGTGTGTGTCGGTGAACAGAGGGCCCGGCTGGCTCTCTCGCAGCTCCTCTTCACCCCTCACACGTTCAGGAACATCTTATGAAGGGCAGAGAAGGAATCACACACACACTTACACACACACGCAGCCGGTTTGTGTAACCTGGTTTCGCAGAAGGGAGAGGGGAGTCTCCTGCTCTACAGGAAAGCCTGGGAAACTCAGCACTCTGATTTTAGCAGGATGAACAGCAGAGGAGCCTGGAGAAGATGACGTAGACCCTCTACACTGGCTGGTAGGGGCTACAGATGGACTACACTAATGTGATACTAATACTGTTTTATACTGTTGTTGTTTGGAATATATCCACTGATTTTGTCTGCTGCCATTGTGTGTTCCTTTAAGCCTGGATAGAGAGGTATATCGTCACTTTATTTTCATATCAACTCTAATCAGGGTTTATGAGTTTTAAATTGTGTCTATATCCAATATTCCACTTTTATGTACCGTGCATTCAAAACGACACATTTACAACTTAACACATGATTTCCAGATGTTTTTTTTTTTTTTACATTCAAGCTGTGGTCATGTGCCCTTCCATCTGTGTTCCAGGATTCCAGCAATTCCAACATCATTCCCGAGTTCTTCTACTGAGATTTTAGTATCCAAGGTATTCCAGTTCTTTCCGCTGTAAGGTGACACCACTGCAGTAACATGCCATAATCTTCCTGTCATCAGCTGTTGTCTAAGGCTCTTACTGACAAGCTCACTCACATGCATTCACACACACACACACACACACACACACACACACACACACACACACACACACACACACACATGTGACAGTGACAATGCCTCTCCAGCCCAAACTTAGAAGCTTAACTAGGACACTGACTCTCTCCATGTATTCAAGATTCTGTTACTTTCTTTTTTTTTCCACTGAACTTCTGTAAACTCTGTGGTCTATTCCCACTCAGGTCAGCAGTACTGCCGTGTTGTGTACAGAAGCACCATGGGAAATGTAGTCCAGTGCTGCCAAACCTTATCAAACTACATAAAGTGTATCGATGCACCGGCGCAGGGCGAGGCGGAGCGGTCCCCTCTGCTGTCCGACGAGGGGAGTGAATGCGACTCGTCGACCCTGCCGGACGACCTGGAGGACGACCTGTTAACCGTCTCCACCGGTATAACGAACCCCACTCTGGAACCAGAACACTTCCTGTTTCCTGACATCATCCTGAGCAGCAACCTGGGAGGGGATGTGGCTCTGGTGGAACCGATGGTGTGTCTCCTGGTGTCCGAGGAGGAGGAGGGAGGAGGAGGCGAGGGAGTAAGGAGGGACGAGGCAGGAGACGAGGGACAAGAGAGGCTGTATACTGAGGTGGAGACTCAGACCGAGGCGGAGACGCAGATTGGAACTGGGGTACAGACACAGACGGAATATCAGGCGGAAGTCCAGACACAAACAGAGATACTGGCATGCAATAATAAAGTTGTGGAGAGAGAGAAGAGAACTGAAGTAAACACACAAACTAACAGTGACACTGCAAAAGATACAGTCGCAGATGTTTGGGAAGATCCTGAAATACAGAAACAGGTGAATATACTCCTGGAGGCTAAAATGCCATCAGATGCCAGAGTCTGGATTGGTGCAGAAGTCTACACAGAGTTGGAAGTGCCAGCAAAGGACAGACAGAGAGAGAGAAACACTTGGGGCCTTGGAGGACTAGACAAGGAAGTTGAACAGGGAGAACAGAAAGAGAACCGCATCCATAAGGAACCGTCATCCACTTTGACAGAGCACAACACTGTCACAACACAAGATAGCACATTCCAAGTAGAACATAATATGGGCCTAATGGAAGAGGTAAACACTGTGAATGAACAGAATACAAAAGAAGGGAATATGTTTAAGTTGAGACAGAATATTGTTGTAATGGACCTGACCACTGCTCGGGAAAATACAGATATCCGCTGGACAGAGCACAGCACTTTGCCGACACAGGAGAATGTCAAAGAAACAGAGCAAAACCCTGAGCCAACACAGCAGAGCTCAGTGATGCTGACAGAACACAATGTAGACGAAATGGAAGAGAGCATTGTTCCAGTGGAACAGGACACTATCAGGTCACAGCAGAATGTTCACCTGACAAAACGCAGCATCGACAACATTCAAATCCAAATTGCGGAGAACTTTGACCCTACAGATAGTCATGTAGGCCAGACACAACTGAGTAGTATCCAGACAAATCAGAAGGATGAACAGATGGGGCAGGAGACTGTCCGGTTACACCAGAATGCAAATGAGCAGGAACAGAACAGTATCTGCGCAGAACTGAATTCAAATCTGTCTGCTGACCAGACGGACCAGATAATTGCTCATGCAGAACAGAATGTTAATCAGATGGATTGTAATATTGTCCAGACAGAAGGCAATTCAAGTAAAACGGAGCAGAGTGTTGATCAGACCAATCAGAGCAGCGTCTGTACAGAGCAGATTCAGAGCCAGACAGAGCTGCGTCCAGCCAAGACGGGAGAGAACGACAACAAGACCGGTCCGCAGCATGCTGTGGAGCTGGAGAGCGCTCTGCCACAGGTGGAAGAGGGAGGAGCCGAGATGAAGCAAGTGACGCTGTTTTTAGTCGACAGGCTGTTTCTGGCAGCCCCACATGTCAAAGGTGTGAGAATGTATTTTACTATGTTTATCTGTGCTTGTGTTTTTTGTTGGAATGGGTGCATATGTGTTTACTGTCATATTCAAAGGTGGTCCTAAAACTTTCACTTTAAGCTCATACAATGGGCCATCACGGCCAGTTTTCAACTTTGCACCCTTATTTTGTCTTTTCTGCACTGCTGTCAACAGCGGCTCCAAGTCAAAATGAGGAAGGTCCTAAGAATGATGGCTCAGAGCAGATTGATGCCAATAAAATGGAGCAACTTAGCATCCAAGACATAGTAACCCTCCAAGAGATGGGCTTCAATCTCAAAATCCAGGCTCCTGGAACAGAAAGTTTTGAACTCCAGGTAGCAACATGCTATTCTCATTTATCAACTACTTTTGTCTCACTTTACCTGTTTCTAACTCTCTCCAACCCCACTGTCTCTGTATGCCTCTCTGTGTCTCTCTCCCTCTCAGGTATCAGGCCAGATGCTGGTGGCAGAGCTGCACCAGGTGCTGATGGACCATGAGTTCACCTGCCACCGCACATGCTTCTCCCTGCAGCTGGGAGGCAGCGTGCTCGACAGCCTCGCAGAGCTGCGCTCCATCCAGGGCATCCAGGATGGAGCGCTCATCAAGGTGGTGGAGGGTAACAGCCTTATGCTTTTCCTCTTTTGTTTATTATTGCTCTTTCTGTGATAATAAACTGTGAAGTTCACTTTACAGTGCAGTCTTTCTCTGCATCTGACCTCAATGGAAGCCACATTACCGAGGACCTCACACGGACCCGTAACACCTCCTCTCTGGTTAACAAGGCACAGCAGAGCCTTCGCTACCTGTGAAGTCTGAAAAACCCGTCCTCCAAAACTGTTAACGTCTACACATGGACAATAGAGAGTGTACTCTCTTATTGCATCAGCCTGGCATGGGAACTGCACAGCTTCTGACCACAATGCTTTGCAAAAGGTGGTGAAAATGGTCCAATACATCACTTGGTTCACCCGTACAGGACACGTACAACATGTGAAGATTGAGAGGAAGAGGCAGCATCCTTAGCGACTCACCCCAGCCCAACCACTGTTTGTTCCCTTACCGTCTGGCAAACAACACCACAGCATTCAGTTCAGTATAGTAAACTCAGGAGTGGCTTTCACCTCAAAGCTGTAAGGATGCTGAACAGGACTCACACAAACTTTACTTTGCATTACCCCCCCTATAAATCACTAGAAACCATTTCTATCTGATGCACCGGTCACTTGAAATCTTACGATGTATGTACCGGCCACTCAACTGCAATTTGTTAAAACTGCGATGTTTGAATTCTATTCACCAGTCACTTTATACTTCTATTCTTAATACTGCATTGCACTTTTTTGTTTTATTGCACTGTTTTGTCTTGCATTGTCCAGAACAGCAATGATTTGTTTGTCATCCTCTTGTCTGGAATGCACCGCGATCCCAACAAAAGGTTTCTGTTTCACGGTGCACTTGTGTTAGGTTGAACTGATTTGCATCATCTTCCCTGATCTTGTTACAGATTCTTACACAGTTCGTGATGCTCGTCTTCATCTCAGACATGTCCGTGATCTTCTGAGGAGCTTTGACCCCATGGATGCACACAACGGAGTCAACGGCAGCTCACTGTCCTACCTCAGCCTTTACACCCGAGGAGAGATGGGTAATGTTGTTCTCTCATATTTCCTTACATGGGGCCTTGTCTGTGTATTTCTGCCTGTAATCATTCATCCTTTTCTCCACTATATTCATCCCTGCAGACAGTGAAAGTGGGGGGAAGAAGCGAGCATCAGAGAAAGAGTCTGTTGACTGCAGCCCTCCAGAATACGTCCTCCCTGGATGCAAGGACCGCCCCCTTACTCCGCTGCAGCCAGTGAGAGATGATTGCAAGGTGAGAAATTAGCTTTTGTAATAATATATGTAAATATCAAAGACTTAATGTGACATGAATCCAGTTTATACTCTGCAGCAAAACATGAAGTGGAGCTGTCCAAGTGCCAGCAATTAAAATTAGTGTTCAATTTTGAAACCCAGTTCTTGTCTTCCTGGGCCCTCTGTCCTGTGTTGATAGCCCTTGCAGTGCCTGCGGGTCCTGACCATGAGCAGCTGGAACCCTCCTCCAGGGAACAGGAAGATGCACGGGGACTTAATGTACCTCAACATCGTGACCATGGAAGAGCGAGACCTCAACATTACCTCCTCTACACGAGGCTTCTACCTCAACCAGTGAGTATCTTAGACTGCCAAGCCCCACATGAATCTACAGACAGGTTTTGAACATTGAACAGCTTTTTTCACATTTTGAATTACTATTATTCTAAAGGTTGCATGTCTAATTCTTAAAGTTCCACAACTACAAAACAAAGTCCATCATTCACCAACACAGAACCTTGGAGGGCAGTAAACCAACAGATCTAAAAGAGTTATTTATCATTATGATGGCTGATGATGACAAATTGTATTCACCATTGCCTCTCAACTTGTTTCAAGTGTGCTATGCTGACTGTTCCAGGTCAACTGCCTTCAACTTCAACCCGAAGCCTGCAGTTCCCAAAATCCTTTGCCACTCTCTAGTGGAACTGTTGAGTCAGGTCAGCCCTGCTTTCAGGAAAAACTTCAACGCCCTGCAGAAGAGGAGGTGAGTAGTCAATCAGGTGGAAACCTCAGCTAACACATGCACTGTAACACATAACATAATGTTTTTAATATCTAGACAAAATGTATTCTGCATCATCTGAATTTTTGAAATATATATCAGGGTTTAGGATAATAGAAATTGGGATGAAAAGGAAATAAAATTCGGAGTGGGATTGCCCATCAAAAATTCATACAAACTTTCATCCCAGTCAAACAAAAATCCCCACTTGCATTCTAACCTTTCTAAAAGAAAAATGTTTCCCACTGCTGACTGTCAACCAGGGTCCTGCGACACCCCTATGAGCGGATAGCAACACCTTTCCAGGTGTTTACCTGGATTGCGCCTCATGGAGACCACGCCCTTGACTGTGTCAGAGCAGAGGAGACGCACACCAGCCGCATGGGCCAGGACGAGCACACAGCTGGACAGGTTACAGACACATGCATGCTCATGTATATATGGACAAAATGGGGGAAAAATACGGGGAAATAGAACATATCCGAAAAGTACCGAGCTTATTTCACATGCATGCATGCCACAATGATTTCATAGAACATCTGATGTAATTGATGGTGATGTGAATATTGTGTGTTATGAGCACAGAGTCGGGACTGGAATGAGGAGCTGCAGGGATGCAGAGAACTGCCCAGGAGGAACCTTCAGGAACGTCTGCACAGAGAGAGGAACATGTTCAAGGTGAGAGCACAGCTGCCTTAACAACTTTCTTTTGAAACCTCTCTTGTTACCTTGAAGGTTAGCGAGGCAGGCTTGTGACTGTTGAGTCATCAGTTTGAGTCCCCAGGTTGTGAAAATCTGAGTGGGTGATGTGAATGAGTAACACTCTCCTCTCCCCTCTGTCGTCAATGTGTCCTTGAGCAAGGCACTGAATCTCTGCTGATATGTGAAATAAGGGTTAAAATCCTTCCTTCCCCTTGCCACTCTGGGATTAGATTGTATTGCTCTGAGTTGAAACCTAGAGAGTGAAATTCTGTTCATCAGGATACTCAACAAGTATCTATTCATCTCTCCATCCAGACCAACAGTGACTTTGTTGGCGCTGCGACGCGAGGGGCCGTAGCGGTTGTCGATGGTAACGTTATGGCGTTAAACCCAGGGGAGGAGCCTCGTATGCAGATGTTCATCTGGAACAGCCTCTTCTTCAGCCTGGGGTTTGACATATCTGACCACTACCGCCCACTGGGAGGCAATGCTGCTGCCCATGCTGCTGCCATCTGTGACCTGAGAGGAGTTCAGGTAATGATGAGATCTGATGTGCAAAGTCAGAGTGCAGTAGCTGCATGAGTAGTGAAACTGAGAAAAATGACTTCAGCATTTATCTCCTGCTCTGACAAAAGTGTGGTTGGTAAAGATGTGGAAGGGCAAAAAGAAGCAAGTGCGTCTTTCTATACTCACAATGTCCAACAATCATATAGGATACCAAGATACCAATTTCTCTACCAATAGTAGCCTCACTAGACCAGATTGCTTTGAGTGAGGAATGAAAGTCATTCTGGGAAATGTAGGAAATCACTAATTGAAGTAAAAGCAGACAAAGCAGATTGAGGATAAGTGGGTACACCAAAAAAAGTAAATTACAACATTTCATCACAAAATAACTGAAATGCATTAAAGATCCCAATTTGATAATATCTAGTGTAAGAGTATCCAAGGGTGGATTTTTCCTTCCAAGCCGTAGCGTTGACCTTTGACCATTAAACAGACAAAAAAATCTTACGTCTGTTTGCCTTTGTAGGGCAGTATTATAGTACAGTGCTGTTTCACAGAATCAAAATGATGTACTGGTTTTCTATTCTTCCTTGCAGTTGCATGAGCTACTTTTGGTATTTTCATTTTCAAATATATCTAATCTAATCTAATCCCTTGCCACATTATCAACTAAGCTTCTGGTAAAACCAGACAATAAAATGCCTTCATTGCCTTGCCATCAAACTGCGGATACTTGGAAAGTATCTGTTGCTCTGCTACAGGCATACACATCCACTGACACAGAGGGGCTACACACACTTGGGACAGCTGTGGTGGATTACCGTGGCAACCGTGTCATCGCCCAGACCATCGTACCTGGGATACTGGAGAAGAATCAGGAGCAGAGCGTGGTCTATGGCTCTAACGACTATGGAAAGACTGTTCTCACACACCCCAGGTAACACACACAATATGGAAGTGTTGAATTTACATTTGAGGTATTTAGCGGTCTTAGCATAATCGATTGGTAGGGGTTCACTGTCTTTTATGTTGATGGACACAACATTGGCCGATGTGGGGATCGAACCTGGGATCTTAGTTCCTGGTCCCCTTGAATTCACAGTTGTGTTTTACCACAGGTTTGTGGAGCTGCTGGACAAGGCCAGCAGCCCACTGAGAATCCAACGTCACCAGGTGCTCGACCACAACGACAGCACAATGGAACTTTGCTCCTGCGTTGAGACCAAGGGCATCCTGGGTAATGACGGACGACCCTACATCTTGGACCTTCTCCGCACCTTCCCCCCAGACCTGAACTTCCTGTTCTCAGAGCAAAAGGCGGAGGAGGAGAAGGTGCCGGAGGAATGCCGGAGCTTTGGTTACCCACGGCGACACCGTCACAGCCTGGCCAGTCTGAGGCCGGAGCTGATAGAGGCTTTTGTCCAGCACAGGTGAGAGAGAGAGTATTTGTAGAAATGGCGTCTGATAGGAAACTGAAGATCTTAAGTGTATGTTTGGATATGAATGCAACCACTGAGGCATGGAGTTAAAGCCTGTGTACCTCATGTCTGTTACAGGTATGAACACTTCGTCAAGATGGCGTCCGTGGGGCTCAGCCAATTGGAAGCGGATCCGGAGTGCCAGGAGAAGGCAGGAGATTCAGCAGGAACGACCCAGGCTAAAGACATGGGGCAGAAAGAGGAGTTGGTCAAAGTACTGGAAACTGGAGATGCAGCCACAGCTGCTGGAGCAGACATGGGTGAGATCAGCTAACTGAAGTGAACCGATAAAATATATTGGTAACTGAGGAGAAATTGGGTCACTGCAGCAGCAAAGAATAGACATTAGGTTGGAGAATGAAGAGTAAAAAGAATGTATTTTAAAAAATTGATAATGTAAGACATATAAATAAAAACATTACATTATATCAAAGATGTAGTATCTGTCCTGACAAAATATTTCTACTGGCTGAAAATAATTCTTACTATGATAACTATTGACAGACTTAGGGTACTGACTGCATCACTAATGAATGAGACAGAGGAAGGAGTTGAGGATTGGTTAATTGCATCAATCTTTCCATTTTAGTAAAAATAATTAACTCATTTCTTTACTTGTGTAGATTTTCAGAGAAGAAAGGTGATCATGGATGCTTGTAAGGCTGTTGGCTCAGTGAGTGACTCTCGATTTGACATCCGCTTCAATCCTGATGTTTACTCTTCAGGTATTACCTTGTACACACACACACACAGACAATATCATGCGTGGACATTATATGAGATATAAATATTTCAGGTCCAGATCAAATTGTGTCTCTTTGCTAGGTGTGCGTTTCCCCCCTGAGTGTGCTGAAGAGGTTCAGAAGCAGAAGCAGTTATTATGGGATGCTGCTGCCTTTCTACTATCCAATCAGATTCCAGCAGTGGTGAGTCCTCTGTGAGACAATAATCTTCAGGTTCCTCATGTGTAAGAAATTGAAGTTGATCTTGATAATAGCGATGAAGATAGTGACAATGCTGCTGGTGTGTGTGTGTGTGTGTGTGTGTGTGTGTGTGGTAGCTGCGGGACTGTCTCGACCAAACAGCAGTTCCTATGGATGGAGCCAGCCTGACCTCAGCGCTGCACCAGCGGGGGGTGAACGTCCGTTACCTGGGCAGCCTGCTGGAGGTGCTGCAGAGGGCGGAGGAGAGAGAGAGGCTCAGCCACGTTCAGGTGCTCACCACAGTCACTATCACACACACACACTGCATGTATATACATCATGGCTGCCGTCCCTTTGCTGTGAGTTCACTTTGACATTGACATTTTTCCCACTACATCACTTGAATGATGTTTTTGTAGTAATGGATTGAATGAGACATATTTACAGATTTAGCCTGGTGTGGGTGGTAATTCTGTTAAGTGCTGTGTGTGTGTGTGTGTGTGTGTGTGTGTGTATGTGTGTGTGTGAGGAGGGGGTTCCAAATAAGCCAACACTCTTATCCAAGGTACAATGTACAATCAGGTAGGCAGGTAAGGATTCAGTATATGGCTGAAGGACACTGATAGGACAGATGGCTGTTGATGTGCTGGACACATCTCCTGTTGCAGGGATTCAAATCTGTGACCTTGTGGTTATGGGATGGTTTCTCCAAACCACTAGGCCACCCTGTCACCTGTGACAATATGGCAAGCATCTGGTGAAGAATAACCAATAACCAACTAAAATTCAAACTGTCAAAGCATTCCTCCTAAGACCTTCAACAGACCTTGGATTATATTCAGGAAATTATTTTCAGTCTGGTGATGTATAATTTTCCTGTATGTATAATTTATCAGTCTGGTGAGGTGTAATTTGTGACGGATGTGCCTTGAAAATGGTGCAAGTTAAATTAGATGAAATTGCTTTCATAGATTTCCGAGCCCCATAACATTATATCTGCTTTGAAACAGTATGCTCCTGGAACTATCCTATTATTGGAAATTATTATCTCTGATTCTATTTCCAGAGATAATAGAAAACCCAGAAACAATGGTGGTTGGTTTGAGTGAGCATAGGTGAAAGTAGGAAAGGTAATAGAGAGCTCCACAGACCAATGTGTTCACCAAGACAGATGCCCCTAGGCCTAAATGAAAGATAAGGTGTACATGTCTCCAGTAATACCAAATATATGCTTAGGAGGTTTATAAGAAGAGAGAATTAATGCAGTGGTTAGATTTAAAGATGCAGGTGTATACAGCTGAATGCAGACTGCGGGCTGCCATTTTACCCATTGCTGCCTCAGACTAAACCATTAAATTGATATCTAGTTTACAAGACAGTTCTTGGCCCAGGACTAAGCTTGACTCTCACTAGTGTCTCTAGTAACTGATCAAATATTCCCTCACAGAGAATTTCCATCAGTGAACTGATCATCAGAAGTGCAAAACACATCTTCAAGATCTATCTACAGGTGAGGTGCTTCAATTATTCACACAGCACTCCGAGTAGATAGAAAAATTAACCTTGCCATAAAAGGACTCCTTTAACATGTACCATTTGGTAATCTGGCATTAATTTTATAACGACACCGTTAATGTCCTGTTTCCCCTCAGGATGTGGAACCGGCAGCTTTCTCCGCTGCGGTCAGCCACTTCCTGAACTGCCTCCTGAGTTCCTCCTCCTCTTTCCCCGACTCCGGCTCAGACGAGCTCCTCTCTCGTCGCAGGAGCCGGCGTCGGCGTAGCCATGGAAGCCGAGTCGCCATGTTGACAGACAGTGTGTGGGCTAGACTGACGCCCAGTGCGCTGTGGGGCAGGATCAGGACTGAGGCTGAGGATTATTACCACTACTCGCTTCACAGGTGTGTGTCTCTGCATGAGTGTGTGTGTGACTAGATGTGTGCAACAGGATTTTACACTGTCATTCTCTCTGTGTTTAGTGAAAGTATAGATGAAGTAATAGAGAAGCACAGCCTCCAGAAGATCTCCCTACTCAGAGAGATTGCCATCAGAACAGGCATCCAGGTGAGACATTTATTCATGCTTCTCTTCATAATTACATTAAAACACAAAATGACTTTTTCTGTCTGACTCTGTCAAGCTCTGTCTGTCTTAAAGCTGCACCAGGCAAGAGTTTCATGTAAAACTACACCCGTCGTTGCAGTTTAAATCACAAATTGGAGCTGCCACAGAGAATTAAGACACCGTAGATTCGCCTTATTTGACCAAGGTGTTGGGTATCACAGGCGGGAAATCTTCTCAGTGCACAGGAAATTATCAATAAAAACTTAAGAGTGAAATATAAAACTTTACATCAAATATTCTGTTGAGAGAAAGCTGGACTCACCAAGAATGGTTGAAGCTGCTGCAAAAATATTTTTTTCACCATCTCCTCCCCTACCAGCCACTAAGAAGAAGAACTTAAGGTATTAGGATTTACATTTCATTACATGATTTCTGGGTAATGAAGTCCTTCAAAACTTCACTTATCCTCAGCTGCCACTTGGGGCCGCCAAAGTGCAAAGTTACCTACTGCTGCTTTAAAACGCTTGTCAAATAATCTCTCCCCTTCCATTACTCATGCTGTCTTTTACTTTCTCTGTCCCCCTTCCATCCCTCTCTCCCTCTCTCCCTCCCTCTGTGTGCAGGTGCAGTTGAGGGAGTATGTGTTTGAGTCTCGTCACAGGCCGGCGTTTGGTGAGGAAGATGTTGTCAACATGTTCCCTGTGGTCAAATATCTCAAGCCTGCAGCGACTGATGCCACACGGCTTATACAGCAGGCACAGGTCACAGTACAACAGGGTGAGACACAGACACAGACACGCATGTATACGTGCATGTATACATTTAGGGCGGCAGGGTGACACTGAATCCCTACCTGCACTGTTCTGCAGCTGATCCTGCACTCTGAACTTCTTGTAGAGCGGGGTAGTGACAAGAGAACTTCCCTAGAGGCATCAATAAAGTATTGTTCTAATATTTGCACAGATTTATCATCTGATACACACTGGGCAAAAATGTCACACATCTGAAAACGTCTCACATGTGATATTATGATTACATGATAAGCACACTGTACATGCTGTCACATAGCAATGAACATATACACAAAATGTTAGAGCTACCGTCCTTGTTTTTAACAGGCGGGAACAAAATGCCTGAGCTCTAATCGATCCTGGCTGGATGACACTGTATCATCATCTTGCAACAATGGCTCTATGGCTGCTGTAATGGATCATTATCTTGCTACACTGGCGCCAGGATGACTAGTGTCACAGATCACATCTTGCTCCAATATCTGGCTCTAAACTGGCTACTGTCATGGATCACTATATCACTACACTGCAGCAACATTGATTACACATTAAAGCCGCAAGCAACTGTGCAGATTTGCACTTGTTGAAAGGTAAAATCATTTAGGGGTTAGAGCTTTCATCTGAGTTCAGTCTTTTTCATGGAAAGAGCAGGTGTCCCTAATTTTTTTTTATACATTCAGGGCACATCATCAGTGTTTTATGTTTCCTTTTAGGGCTTCTCAAAGACGGCTATGAATCGATAAGCCAGGCCCTGACTCTGTTCAGCAGTGTCTGTGGGGTCCTGCATGAGGACGTGTGTATGTGCCTGCGTCTGCTGGGACGGCTCAGCTACATCTTGGGGGAATATGCAGATGTAAATATACGATCCATTTCTACAACGACCTTTGGCCTACAGCATGATACAAACTGACAGAAAATTTCCCTTTAATGAGCTTTCATACAGCAATCTCTCTCTCTCCCTGTATGTTTCTCAGGCCTTGAGCCACCAGGAAAAGGCTGTCATGAGCAGTGAGAGAGTACAAGGTATAGACCATCCACAGACGATACAGGACTATGTAAGTTCCTCCATCTTCTCATTGATCCACTTTACAGATCATGATAAACCAAAAATTGCTTTGTATCCTTTTGTTCCTATATAAATTTCAATGTTTTATATTGCACTTGTGTCTCTTCATAGTCAAGTATTCTTTTTTCCTGTGCTTCAGACGTACCTGGCCCTGTACTGCTTCGCGGGTGGCCAGCATTCGACCTCCCTGCGTCTGCTGTACCGCGCTCGTTACCTCACTCTCCTAGTGAGTGGAGAGGACCATCCACAGGTCGCACTGCTGGATGTAAGTAAGGCCTCATCTGCAAAGTGTTCCTCTGCTGCAACTTTCTTTCTTTCTATGAAGATATTGGTGTCCCTGTTGTGCTCTCCCACTCCAGAGTATGCTCGGTCTGGTGCTTCATGGTCTGATGGAGTATGAGCTTTCCCTGAAGTTCCTACAGAATGCCTTAATTTTAACCTCAAAATACCACGGTGCCACATCACTCAAACATGCACACAGGTAAGAGAGTTTACCAGTATGCTTAATCATTTCATTCAGCCTTTATTGAAGCAGGGATTATTACAAGGGAGACCTGGCCAAGACGGCAGCACATTTAGTTTCAGGCAGAACAACAAAAAGCACATTGCAAAACAATAGACAATCTAAGAAAAGTACAGAAAGATAAGGAGGGAAAATGTCTTGAAATGGTTGTTGTGATCATCCCCTTCTCTTCCTGCTCTCTTCCTCCACTTCCTTTATATAAATGTTTTTACGTCTTCCTCACCTCTCTGCCTCTCCTCTTCTCTCTCTGCTGTACAGTCATCACCTGCTCGCCACTGTGTACGAGAGTAAAGGAGAGTTTCGTTCAGCCCTGCAACATGAGAAAGAGGCTTATTCAATATATAAGAGCCAGGTGTGTGATTTAAAATGCTCGTATGCCATCCTCGCTAGTATTACACGCTTGATGCTATATGCTTAAGGTCTTTAATAAGAGTCTTTGTTTGTTGATGAAGGTTGGCGAGAACCATGACAGTACGAAGGAAAGCTCAGAGTACCTGAAGAGCCTCACTCAACAGGCTGTGATCCTGCAGAAAGCCATCAACCACATCTACAGCAACACACCTAGTGCCTGTATTCCACCGCCAAAGGTATGGACACTTTGCATGCAAGTGTGAACGCACATACACACACACACACACACACACACACACACACACACACACACACACACACACACACACATTACTGTAACATGTTTTGATCAGTGGCTTACCTTTTCTGTATTTCTTTTACAGTTTTCCACACCAAGCCTTCCCATAATCCTTCAGCAACTCAACCTGACCTGTGGAATCATTCTCATTCCCCTCAGGTGAACAGAAGTAGTCACAATTATACATATTTTTAAGTATATTTAAGTATAGCAATAATGTGGTGACTACAAGTCCAGTTTTCCTTGATTTACTGCAGTGTTAATTCAGCCAAAACATTAACACATCTGGTGATTATCCTGATCAAGAGTGAATGTTGATAATATAAAAAAAAAATAATGATCAGTGTGATGAAATGATGATCTCTCATGCTTAGCCTCCTCCTCTCACTCTCTCCTTATTTCTTTCTGTCTGTGAAGTGCGAAGGAAATTGCAGATCTGAGGACTGAGTTGAAAGGAAAGGAGAAGGCTCAGGTGCAGGAGCTGGAGAACCGGTTACAGCTAAAAGACTCGAGATCTGCAGACAACGGACAACAACACTGAACTCTGTACTGGACCTATACAGCTATAATGGAACATCTGTGTGTTCAGCTGGCCTTCTGAAGATGACCACAGACGATGAGCAACATTAAGAAATCAAAGACTGACACTGGATATCAGCTACTTTAGAGAATAGTTAAAGTGAAAGACAGGTGTAACTGCAGCAGTCTTGGAAGAGGAATTAGTTCTACTGCTTCCTATGGATGGCCCAATTAGAGGATTGGGTGTTGAAGAGAGCCTGAGCCTTACCTAGTCTGTTTCATCTACTGTACGCCTAACTGTAGCCAAGGAAAACCTCTTACTGAGATGAAAGGAATGGATGCAGTGTGTAGAGAAGCTTTGAGTGTTATGGCAAAATGTGAATAACCCATAGCCACTTTCCGTCAGAGAAATGTATAAACCAATAAGCCTAGTCACTGAATAATATCTGTATCATTGCTAGATAAATTGACATGATGAATATGCGTTGGCCTACTTCTCTTGAGGGAAATGTAGTCGCAATGTTACTAAAAAACAAACTTTGATTTTGAAATGTCATTCTATCTTCTTGCAATCCCCCATGTCTCCACTGAGTTGCACTCTTGTACTATAAACAATTGTCGGAACTTAATGGATGATTTGTCTGTGCTCGAATAATAAAATAATGTGTATGAATGTATTGGGCATATAGTCATATAAAGCATTTGGATATATTTCACATTGTTCTCGTTAATATAAACTGTACGTTACAGGGCAACATTAGATATTTTATGTGTTCAGACTATAGTGACAATGTCAGCTACCCATTACACTCGTCATCAAATCATTATCATCACAAAAATATTTTATATCATGATCATTAAATTCCAAAAGGGCTAGACGTGCACGCGGCGCGCCTCCGTTTACTTAACGTGCCTCGACGTGCGCGTACCCGTTATCCACCGCGACCGTTAGGGGGGCGAATGCGGTGGTACCAAAGAGGAGAAAAAATCTGACCGACCGTGCCGGGTGATGTGAAAAGTCACAATTCCAGATCAAAACCAGAGTTTTCCAGTCGCATGTTTCGATCAAGTAAGGGGCTATGAGAAACATCATTTGTCAGAGGGTGAGTCTGATAGGTTTTACACATACAGATGTTTGTTTTGCCACTTAGAAAGACTTGTTATTTTTGACGACGATTTGCCTGCAGTATCTGCGCTTTCCCGTTCCAATCTCAAAATGGCGGAGAGGCCGAAAGCTAAGCTAGCTAGCAGAGTAGCAATCACAGGAGCATCGACTCAGAAGCTGTAATTGTGTTATCTTAACGATCATTTTACTAACAATTATATTATTCAACTATGCTGAATATGCATGTAATGATATAACCAATTTTGTGGTGTTCGGCGAATGCGTAACGTGTATCACAGACACTTGTTGTTAAACGTTACTGAACATTTGGCTACGTCTATTTCTGGAAGTTCAGTGAGGATAAGCTAACGTGGTAAGTGAGCTAGCTAGGTGGTGTCAGTTGCTGCCATATTTTCACAGCCGGGTGCAAATATTTTAACGTTGCGGGAAAAACGTTGCTTAATATTTACAATTAGAAATGTTAACATTAGCTGTTGTGTCTACCTGTCATGAAGTAGCTCACCATATGTAAAGATACTGGAAATCAACCTCGGCTTGTACCAGTGAATATTCAGAGCCCCAATCAAACTTAGATGCATTCGTTGACAAAATCTAAATGGTATTTGATGGATGTTGGCAAACAAACATGACGCTTGCTTATTGGCTAAATCTAGTGCCATGTGTTATCTTATAATGACTGTATGAAAGTGTTATTCTTGGCTGCCTATGACAGTGACAGTTAACGTGTACGTTACAATGCTAAGCTAACGTTTAGCTAGCTAGAAAGGGCGTTGCTGAGACATTGCTGCAACTTTGCCCTTGTGGCCACCGAAGCTGGGCAAGACGTCACCTATCCAGTTTTTGATCGTAGGCACCCTTCTCCAAATGAAGCTGTCTTTAGGCAGTATTTCAAGTTGTTCGGTGCTTATTTTAAGTCTCCTTTTAAGCTGCTCGTGTAAGGTTTGAGGAATCACAAACAGGGTGGAGACTAGTCGTGGATCTCTCTTGAGTCTGAGGCCTGCAGTTCCATCATTGAAAATAAACAAGGCGTTGTGCTACGTGTTTCATTTTTCAGGTCTTCATTACTTTTATATGAATTGACTTTACTTAGCAAATTGAATGTTTAATAACTCGCCGGTTGCTACTATTATGAAGTTCTAAATTAACAGGTCTGTATAATTGTTGCTGTTGGAGTTCATTGAAATCTTCCAGGGTGTTCAGAAATACTGCATATGCACTTGAGCAGCAGCAATTCTTCAAAAAACAGCAGCATTGTTTGCTCAAATTTTGACTTCATGCCCGTTTTCAAATAAAATAAGGTCATGCTGTTGAAAGTGCAGTCACGCTCTCTGCCTGCTACTTTCACTTGGACCTCCACTTATCCTTTTTTCAAACGGTCCTGTGTTCGACAAAGGACATGATTGAACTAGATGACACTAGAGGTGGATGACAGAATACAACTTAATTTGTCCCGTGGTTGGTCTTTTGCTTTCACAGTAGAGAAAGGAAGGGAAATAGTTTTTTAAGCAAGTAGTAATCAAAAGAATGTGTAGTGTGTGAATATAAAGCAGCAGTGTTTTGGTTAGTCTGTTACTAACACATTAACATCTGCTTTGTTTGCTAAACTGGCTTGTCATGATAATGCAAGCAATGTTTTTTAGATAAAGCTTGAGTAACTTTTGAACTGATTGCCATTACTTCAGAACAATAGAATTCTCATGCATAGAAGTTGGACAAGGCTAAAATAGTCTTTACTTATGGCAAAATAAATACTACTTTAGGTAGACACCATTAATGTAGGGAAAGTAGTGAGGTAGGCTGCCCTTTGGATGAAAACAATCAGATTTGCCATGCTGTTTGATTTGTAATCTAACATTGCGTAATTTGTGCTTGCAGGGACTTGTTTGACATGGAGGGATTTTTTGGCATGTCGGTCATCCATAACTAGGGGACGAGTTCAGCAGCTTGACACAAACAATGATTGATGGCTTGTTGTAATTTTTTTAAATGGGCATTTGCTCTTTGTAATTGTCAGGAGCAAATTTAGCTGATATGTATTTATGTTTCATTCTCTTAATCAGGCAATTTTGACTGTGGCTTTTGATACAATGAAGAACAGTATTCAATATTTATATTAGAGTAAGTACTCTGAAGTAATATACTTGGAATTAGGCCTAATCAAATTTCTTTCAAAGCCATATTTCAGTCCAGGAAAGGTTTCATTTGAACCAACTTGACAATTTGAATCAACTTATTAACATCATTACATTAAGAATGAATTTCTAAGCAATTCTAGCACTCACTACTTTTAAAGTAATTTATTTCAAAAATACACTGGACATTTGGAGAACAACAACAAAGTCTCCAGCTGTAAAATAGATGCTGCTTGTTTATCAGAACAGGCTCTATGACTTTTACAAATATAACAGTTACGATTCATCTTGTGTTGGTGCATACTATGATTCTGAATTAACAAATCACCACACTTGCTGTCCCAGACACATTTTCAATATCACAGTGCTCTGAGAAAGACAGACACTACAACAATAAATCTGATTTTGTGTTATGATTTCCCAATGGGAGCTAAATCTGGTCTAAACATTTGTGTCCTCTAATTTTCACATTTGAAATTGACAGGCTATGGTACTATCTAAATGCACGAATGTTACATATGTCATGTGGGAGCAGGAAGAGACTAAGAGTTGTACGCACATCTGTGTTGTGATTATTCGTTGATGCAGAGAGATGGGAGGCTGGTCCTGTCTCTTGGCGACGGCTCTGTCTTGTTCACTGGCAGGTAATCGGGATGTGGCCTTTATGCCAAAGCCTATGCTCTCAGTGACCTGGACACACACATACAGCACAGTTCATGATGGGATTTTTTCCTAGCTCTTTTGTCAGTCTAAAATGCTAAACTGTAGCTGAAATTTCAAAGCCTGTTTTGTTTTAAAGCCATTTCTTTGGCAAATCACAGGCATGGTGAGGGTTTAAAAGGCAGGTTGTCTCATGACACAGAGGAGAGTGGGTTACTGGTCAAAATTACTTTATTCAGACCAGAGAATGGAGAACGTATTTTGTATGCCTTAAGTAAGTTAGTAGAGGATGGGTTACAGAATCATCAGGTTATAGGTTGCTGTTCCACTGTTGGTAAAACATTGCTAGTATTTTGGCTTGCCAAGAGGATATACATGTTATGGACTTGAAACATTATTACCCACCCAGAATCATAAGTTACCTGGGATCACAAACTGCCACAGACACTCCACACACACACACACACACACATACATACAAACACACACACACATATACACACATATACATACAGGTCATCACAATCCTCCCAGTCAGTACCTTTGCTAATAAGATGTGATTAAATCTTTCCTCCAGCTCTTTTCAAATGCCTTTATGCTGAATGCTACTAAATTGGGCCTCTTCAATACTGGATGACTGTGACATGTCCCTGCATAATATGATCCCCTCTAATAGTTCATACAGACCCTTTCAGTCAAAATACAAGCCTGTACCTGCTATGTCATTTTTATTTATTTATTTATTTATTTTTATTTTGATTGATTTTTTTTATGTCCCAAGGGGGAAAATTCTCTTTTCACCCTGTGGTTTGGGTGCAAGCTCAGTCAGGTTGTGGTGCCCATGGAGCAGGTAGGGGTTATGTATCTTGCTCAAGGATACTTCGAGAGGTATGACCACACTGGGGATCGAGCCTTTGCCCCTCCAGTTGGGGGATGCCCTAACTAACACTAGGCAGTCATCTTATAGCCTGCCCAGTTTGGATCCGCTTACCTTTTTTTTTTTTTTTCATACCAGGCTGTCTGGTCATTCTTTGTCCTACGGCAGGACTTTCTAAGCTCCAGAGTGCTGTGGTTTTAGAAATGTATGAATGCTATTTCTGCAGGTTACAAGCTTCTATTCAGGATAGCTAGATTGGGAAAGGGCTTAGCCATACACTCGAGACACCAAGTGAATGTCAAGCACCTTACACCATGATGTGAGGGAACCAGTGCAGTTTCAGGCGTGCACTGTTTAACTTGAACAGACTGACTGGGTTTGTTCTTTTGAGCATGGGCTTGTTTTCTTTTGGACACGCAACTGAGAGAATTGCCTGTAGTTAAATGGAAAAACAATCCTGAAAAACAAACGACGTGTTATTCTGATGATCCTAGATGGTTTAATCAATATTTCTAAACTTGAGCATCTTTCAAAGCTAGAATCCAGACAACCAAGACTAATCTGTGATGCTGTTAAAAGGCACTTGGTCAAATGACTCCAATAACAATGAAGGAGAAGCTGTTTTTGTGGAGAATGTTTAGGCCTAGGCTATATCTAGACCAACTTTATTTTATTCTTGTGCAAACAGTTGTAAGCCAGAAAATGTGTTCATATTACTAGAAGCTAGGACAGTTTCTTTAAATTCGAAAGACAAATTTACATTTCAATTTCTATTCCAGCGCAAGTTTTGAAAAGGAACAGGGAAATTCAATTTTTAAAATAAATATAAAATATACAATAAAAATGCCTGTGTTGACCTGTTTCTGTGGCCAGGCTGTGCCCACTGAGTCCTTCTCAGTTTTCTGTCTGTCACTGCTGTTAGATTAGCCTTTTTCAGACAGAGAAGCTGGTAAAAAGGTGTTATTGGAAATGCGTCATTGCTAGTTCCAAACCCATTCACACTGCCTTTAGCAATCCATCAATTTGCTGCTGGTACCCTTTCACACACAAATCACTACTGCTTTTGTTGCTAAGCAACACAAGACATTTGTTTACACTGATCAGCAGTTAAAAGATGGCGCTGATCAGCTGTTAAAGATGGCGCAGACTATAGAAGTTTCATTTCCTTTTTTAATATCTTCATTTGAAAACATGCTAAGGCAATCGAAATTATACTTGCACCTACTAGTAATGCAGACAAGTCTTCTAAAATACTTGACTGTGGCCAGTAGAAGATATCAAGTGTTGAAGGAGCCTTCATGGCACTAGGATGTACAGGCAAGGGCTAGTCCAAGCCTCTCAGCTAGTAAGTAGTAAACATACATGATGAATTATGGTAGTTTCTCATTGGTTATCTTCACAATATAGAGTAACACGTCGTAACAACGCCGGTTCTTTACAGTATTCCTTTCACACAACACAAAAAGCTGGCTTCCTCTTGCTTTGGGAAAGTCTTGTTGATGTGCACAAATGCATTCAACTACAGTAGAACAACAACACATTTTATGGCCGTTTTTTGCTCTTAACATGTCTTATTGTAACATACTGTCTCTTCGTTTTGTTTTTGTTGTCCGCGTGCCACCAACACATGGGCCTATACATAACTTCCTTTGATAAGCTTAGTACATAGTCAGGACTTTGATCCCATTTTCTTGATTTATAACCCTCTGACCATGCGCCGCTGAGTAGCACTAAGCCTAGATAACTGCACATTTGCCTTCTGACTAGCAATTGGAGGATGCCTGCAAGACTTCTGGAAATATATTTGGCTGATTGGAGCTAGGCCCCATACTTCACTTTGTTTATTTTGCATGATGTGGATCCCCTTTCTATCTCCATTTTTCCTCGAAATATTTCTCACAAATACACAGTTTCTGGGGAAGCTCAAGAGTCTCAACCGGTGTAAAAGCTGCAGAGACCTTCGTGATTACGTAAGAGTTTAGAGGCTGGTCTATTTGGTCAACTGGCTATTTCTGAACCGCACAGAGTGGGCTCGACTGAGTGCTGCTCAGCTAAAATCACTCGCTCTGTCCTGTCAGCTCAGAGTAGTCATCATCTTTGCAGGGCAGGAAAGTGGAGGGCTTTCTAGGACACTTTAGGCGTGTCCCGGGCTAGATGTTTCGTTGTCTGCTGCTGGGCTTCCCCTGAACAGAAATGTTCAAGTACTCATCTGACTCAGAGGGATGTATGGAGATTAGGAATTCTTTATTTTGCATTAAGCTAACAGAATGGCAACAGACGGTGAAATGGACAGAGACAAGAACACTCTTAACAGACAGACGGACAGACAGAGACAGACAAGTGCGGCTTGCTGTTAAGGTCCTCTCTCCATGTCTGGGGTTAATCCTGTTAGCTACCGCCGAGTCCCTTCTTTACATTGCATTGTCAGCTGTATGGAGGACTAGTGGTCTCTATCACTGAGAGACACACACACACACAGACTCTTGGTTGTCTGGTCTAGCCACTAAGCAGCTTAGTGTTATTGTGGCCCCAGGTGCCTGTGGTGTTTAAGCTCAGGAAGTGGTTACTCTTGTTAGCTTCACAATCACTGAATGGTGTGTTTGATTTTTCATCCTTTGTTGATCTATTCACTTTGGACCGTCACATTTTCCCAGAATTTTGTTCAAAACCATTATTAGGCATAAATTTGTTAAAAACTCCCACAGTTAAGAAAATAACCATTAAAGTTGGCACAATTAAGTTATAATAAGTACGATTGTCATCTGATTATTTTGGGCTTACATCTGTGATCAGAGAAAAAAAATCACACTATTACTGAGATGAAAAGGGAAGCGAGGCAAAAGATATAGACGGCTTGATTTATATATAGTTGTCTACAATAACACAGCTATAACCTCCATGTAGTTGGAATGACTTAATTCAGTGATGATGTTTTGGCATGTTTTGTACTGATGTCAATGATGTAGCATAGTGTTATAGTAGTTTTGCTGCGGTTGCTAAATTAGTTGAAGTAGCTTGTGCAGCTAGATACAATATTAGGCATGTTAGTCATGTTGTGAATTTAACTGTAAATCCTGTGTATAATCTGGTTTTATAGCTTTACCTGTGATGAAGTGAGTACTGCAAATGCGAGGGTTTCTGATCTTCTGATCTCCCAACCCTCTCTCTTCAGTGCATTGATCCATGCACGGCGCCTTCTGTCATTCTTAGGGAATGTAAATATTCTTATTTTTAAGAATGTGTTTGTCCCACACCTTGGAGAACACCTGACCACACACCACCACCAGCCACAGGATTTTTTTCCACGATCTTCACAATTTGAAGTTGTTTATTTGTGTACTGTAATTTAAAGCAATCACATCCATACTGAATTAACTTTTATGCCTACGTGCTGCTGACAACACACAGGTAGCCTCAGTCAGCAGCACTACTGTCTGTTTATGTAACTTCTGGTTTTTCCGAGTGGGATCATATGAACATGAGTATTGGGGCTTATTGAATGAAGTGATCGGCCCAACCCTAATTGTTGCAAAGTCATGACGATAACATCAGCAGACTCTGCTGCTTAACTGTGAGAGGAAAAACTATTCACAAAGCGTTCTAGGGTGAAGAGTTGCCCCCAGTTTGACAGTTAGAAAGTAACTTCTAAAAACCACGGGAGCTTCGCTTCTAGCTTTAAAGGTTAATCAGACCTTAGTTGTACAGTAAACTTTTTTTCTTGAAACATCTAGGCCTAACATTAATGAATGTAACAAAGCACACACATAGCCTGACACAGCACTTTCTGTGGTTGCCGGTTTAAATGCAGCAGCTGTGGCAGCATAGAAGGGCCATAAGATGCATGCACCAATAGGCCTACATGCAATGAACAGTAGGATGACAAGAAGAGACAAAACTCAATGATATGTAATTAGTAATGTAAGAGAAAAGGCAGGAAGAATGTTCAGCATCAAATGTTTCATCAGAATGCATAGTGTTGAACTTCAGAAGTTAATGACTAGGCATTTGTGTAGGCTTATTTAAACAAAACATCTCTTGAACCAGTTGACATGAGTTACGACTCGGGGGCTGAAAGGGCATCTATATTGGTAGCAGCTCTTGATTAAATGGACATGTAAGTGCAGGTTGTTAAATCAAACTGTTTTAATCCCAAATGACTGCTGCGCTATCCACAACTAAATACAAGGACAGTTATCAACTTGTGTTAACGGCTTTTTTTGCAATATGGTGTCATGGAACCTCGTCTGTCACATACAGTACTGTGCAACAGTGCTGTGCTTTCAAAAATAATGAATTGAAAAGTTTCTAAATATCACAAAATGTACTATAAAGAGCAGTCTACTGACACACTAATGCAGAAAACAAACATTTATATAAAAAATCTAGGGTGCCTAAGATTTTTGCACAGTACTGTACCTGTTAGACCGACAAGAACAACTGATTGAAAGACAAATTAGCGAACATAATCTCAGAAGTTTTTTTTTTTCTTACTGGCTATCAACTAATTGTCTCCCTTTTCCCTTCTTTACCCACTCCTCTCTCCATTTTCTCTCTTTATCAGGTCATGGGCAGGTGTGATTGGTGAGCGAGATTTGGACCATTGGCAATTTCTTTTGGAGCCTTGTGCAGACTATTGACTGACAGCAGTGTTTCCAGTCCACCTACCTCTGCGTGGCACTCTTCTCGCCACCCCCGACTCTCTGAAAGAAAGACATAACTGAGGGACCAGAGAATTCCCAACCACACACTTCCTACTCTCCCCCAACCCGCCGCCTCACCCTGACCTCCCCCAGAGGGAGAGAACAGCAGCCACAGCCACCATGGTGCTGTCACAGAGACAAAGAGACGAACTGTGAGTGCAAGGACATGAATATGTGGGCATGCAGGCTCATTACACATGCAAACACAAGCTCAGACACGTAGACCTACACAAATATAGTGGTCATGATAAGGTACACTTGCACTCAAGTGCACACAGACTTTTCAACAATACCTTGAAGTCTTTCCACAAACATAGATCCATGTCACACGTTTTTCCCTCTGTTGATAAAAAGCAGTGGAATATAACCAGATGTATGGGCTTAAATTGTCCAGAAGGGCTTAATGCAGATGCATGTATGTTGTGATACAGTGCATTCCTTTACAAGAGTGTGTAATCACAGAGAAAATGTGAAGAGATGTGAGCTTCAGGGTGCTTCGCAGGACAGCTAGTTAGTGTGAATATTTCATAACCCACATGACAGGAGCAAAGAAAAGAGGGGGATGGGGAAGGAGGAGGAACGATGATGGTTAGTTAATGTAAGCAGCTCTGTGGAGTGGATTCTTACCGTCATGCATTCGGTCTTGATACAACCAATTCGAGACGGTATAAAATGGCATAAGTTATCTTGTTACCTTTTGGTTAATAGTAATAATCCTCACTTGTCATGTACTAGTGAGTTAAAAATTGATTTGACTGACTATTGGGTGAATTAAGCCGAGTTGGTTATGGTCTCCAATCCATGACCAAAATGTGTTGTTTTAAATAAACATTCATATTTAGGTAAATATGAATTGTTTCAAGTGTGTTGCCGATCTTCTACTGTCAATTTATTAAGTCATAGTCGTGTTAATTTGTTATTACCAGTCCTGGATTGAGATCTTCTTGGTACCCATAGAGAGCCCTCCTAATTTTCTTGAAACCTTCTCAGCACCCAGATAATTCAGGTTGATTGCAGATTAATCTGCTAAAGTCAGTCTTTCGTATTGAAGTTCAAAGGAAACGTTCAAAGTCCTATGTGTGTAGGTTATGTCTCCTATTGCAGCTTCCTGCAAATCACAGCTGTAGCCAACCATTTATCCCTCTCTCCAGAGGCTTGGAGCAGGCCAGTGTCGTATAGTGAAGCCATGCATGTATAAGCCCCTATGTTTTTTTTCAAGTCGGTTGGTCGGTCTCAAAAATTGAAAAAAAACTTTACTACGCATGTGCTATTGCGGGTCACAGCTATAAAAATGATATATTATGAGCCTGATTGCTGCATCACTTTCAGTTTAGCTTGGTTGGTAAAGCACAGGTTTGCCACGCCAGAGATCTCGGCTTGGTCAATGTCCGTCTACGTTTTTTTTTTTTTTGGTCCAGCATTTAGACGTGTGTTTGTGGGAGCGACATGCAGCCATATTATCCAGTGTCCACGAGAGCCAGTCCGTTCTTTTTACGCTTCTTGTCCATTTTTACCAGAGCCACTTTTGACTGTGAACGTGGAAATACATTACTATTTTGAATTATGGGTGTATCTATACACAATAGAGATATAGAAAATCACTATATTATCTCTTGATTTATTGCACCCAAATTTCAGTTTTCCAATTGAAGCCAATGAATGAATGATGACACCCACTCACTATAAACTCACTAGAGCACAAGCCAAGTCCCTATAGTAATTCTAAAGGAATATTAGTGATTATAGTAATTCTAAAGGAATATTAGTGATTTTCGCTCTGTGTTTTTAGCTTACCTTTTTTCCTCTGGGTTCAGTTGCTCTGTTGCCTAGTTTTTATCTATCTTGTCAGCTCTGTGCCTATAAAAGAATATATT
Source organism: Centroberyx affinis (assembly GCF_046629955.1). Taxonomy (NCBI): domain Eukaryota; kingdom Metazoa; phylum Chordata; class Actinopteri; order Beryciformes; family Berycidae; genus Centroberyx; species Centroberyx affinis. The sequence goes on along the minus strand of NW_027281933.1, from coordinate 124,892 downwards.
GCCTCAAGTAATCTTTTTATTGTGCCAGGAGATCAGTTTCCTGATTGAAGCCACAGACTGAAACTAAAAATGACGTCACCGCCACGCCTTCTCAAAGTGCCAAGCTGGGCGCATCTTATCATAACATCTTGCAAATAAACTTCAACATAACACTCATTGTGTTCTGTATACAGGAAATGGCCTTTGAAATCTCCCTTTTCTCTGCACACCCTGTTGCCAAAGGTGACCTAATGTTCAAAGTCCATAAGAGACTGTTGCAGCCATCGGCTAGTAATACACACACTTGAACATTTGCACGGTGCATCCAGGTTACAATTATTGGCCTGCCAGTCAAGGAACGCTGAAGCCACAGCCTAAATTTAGCACCGTTACTCATGAAATATTCACTCCTCATCTCAGAAAGGAGCCGCTCCACTCATAACTGTGGGTGTGTATGTATGTGTGTGTGTGTATGTGAGAGAGAGAGAGAGAGAGATGGAGAGAAAGAGAGTCTGTATGTTAAAGTACTATTTTCATGTGTTTGTGGTTGTCCAGGACTTGCATTATCCACGCTCATACTGAGTGTTTCCTCTGTGTGGCGGGTTGCTGGTTTCCATGGCAGCCCAAAACACACTTTCCCAGTGATTCGGTCCTTAGATGTTTTTTTCTTCCCTGAAGGATCATAATTTCTCTGGGCACTTAACACACACTTTGGTGACGTTTAAGGTGGAACCGTGTAACTTGAACTACAGTGCTCCCATCTGCTAGACAGGGTGTGGTCCTCTCTCTGTTAAGGAGGAACTAGCATTTCTGTTAAGGTGGTGCTAATATCAAATGGCATCCTCACATCTACTTTATCATCCAATTATTAGCTTATCATCATTTTAGCATCATCAAATGGCAATTTGCTGATACTTGTTTCTTGTATCTTTGAACTTTGAGTACTGAGTACTTTAGTCTGGCAGTGGGCTAATACCAGCATCTATTAAGTACTAATCTGTTATTGGTGAGGACTTAGCACCTGAAACATCTGACGACATCTGAAACCATGACTTTTCAAAAATCGTTTTTTTTTTTTTTCTCTGTCTCTCTTCATTCTCAGAAACCGGGCTATAGCCGACTATCTCCGTTCCAATGGATACGAGGAGGCCTACTCTACCTTCAAGAAAGAGGCAGAGATAGATATGGTATGGATGCAGGAATATGACATTAACTGTGCACATTAATCTGTAGTTGGAGGAATTCTTTCACCACCGACTGGCCTGGATTACTTTCTAAATGTCTGTCTGTCTTTCTCTTTCTTTTTTCATAGAATGAAGAGGTAGATAAAAAGTATGCAGGGCTTTTGGAAAAGAAATGGACCTCAGTCATCAGATTACAGAAGAAGGTGAGGAATGTCTGTGTGCTAGCTGATAATGAATTGTACTGTATTACTGTGTGAGATGGTTGGTGTAATACATTTTCACGTGTGCAATGTAGACTGATAATACTCTTCCAAACTGCAAAGGAGAGCTGCAGTGTGGCTGTCACATGACATATACTTCATAGACAAAGTCTTTGGTCTGAAACAATTTTCTGCTGTCTCCGCTAATTTCGCGGCTTAGAGTTTTTGGATGACCAATTAAGTGCACTGCATGCTACTGGAGGCAGTTTGTCCTTTACACTCCGGTAGCAGCCAAGATTCTGTGTGTACTGTGTTCTTTTTCCCTTTTATCAGCTTTGATCCTGTGCCCATGATGAAATTCTAATAGGGATATGCATACTGTATTTTCTGTGCTTCTATACGTCTTCTATCCTCTTCATTCATCTTTCTCCTCTATGCCTCTTTTCCTTTCCCACGCTCCTCTTTTCTCCCTCCGGACTCCTCCATCCCTCCGCCCATCTCTTGGCTCCAGGTAATGGAGTTGGAGTCAAAGCTGAACGAAGCAAAAGAGGAGATGACACACGGGGGATCTGTGGGCCAGAAGAGAGACCCCAAGGAGTGGATCCCCCGTCCCCCAGAGAGATACGCCTTGAGTGGACACCGCGCTCCAGTCACACGTGTCATATTCCACCCCGTCTTCTCTGTCATGGTCACAGCCTCCGAGGATGCTACCATCAAGGTATTACATACTGATGTATTGATATAATTAGCTTAAGTGGGGCCATATTAAACTTTGAAGCATATTTTACTAAGGTTTAAAACAACAACAGAATGTTGCCTTGAAGATGACTATTTTTCTATTTCCAGCGAAAATAGGAATAATAAAATAAGAGCAAAGAATTAAGTCTACGCACATTGACAGCAGGTGCTGGCTTAAGTACCGAACATCAGTTCTAGATGTAGAAAAAAATCTAGATGTAGTTATTTAACTCCATCATGAATCAAAACGTTAAATAATACTTTGGTGTGCTGGTTCTACTTTTCAAAATAAAAATAAGACGCTGTTTACTAGACAATGTCCCAATACATTGTCAATAATTAATAGCAGAATCACACTGGTGTAGTAGAATTATGTCCATCAATAGGCTCCATGTGTGCTTTTGAGAAACGATTTTCTTTTCTTTTCTAATGTTCACATGATGTAATATCTTTGAAGAGAATATGTGTGTGTGTAGCAGGATTAGTAAAGCACACTGGTAGCTGTGTGCAGGAGCTTTTACAGGCAAAATGTGTGAGCGCAGCACACCGCACCGTAGCCTCTGCAGCTCTGACCCTTCAGATCAAAGCTGTACTGCAGATCTGAAGGCTGTTCTCCCTTTCTATCCTCAGCCTTTTGCTCAACACGCTTCCCCCCCCTCTGCCTCCTCCCTCTGTCCTCCTCCTGCTCCCTCCCTCGCTCTGTTTTTTTTCTGCTTTGTCACTGCTCATCTACGTGGAGATGGGCTGATGCTCTTGTTGTCAGAGGCAACGCTGGCGCAAGGCTCACAGAGCACAGCACCTTGGGAAACATGCAAATCTGTTTCTCTTTCAGCCCATATCCCTCTTCTCTCCTCTTCAGTGCTCTTATTGATCAAGAGAGTAGACCATGTCAGCACATTGTTTGATCATTTATATTGCTTTGAATTGAATGGCACAGCTTTGTGTGTCAGTGCATTCTAATGTGTACTTACTCAGGCCTCTGCTGCTGTCTGTGTAAAGACATGGAGATTTCATTTAAACAGTTTAACCTACACACGTCTACCTGCATAATAAGAGTGTGTGAGACTGAACCGCTGACTGACCCGTGCCTGTGTCCGTCTCTGTGTCTGTATCGGTAGGTGTGGGACTATGAAGCCGGGGACTTTGAGCGAACCCTCAAGGGCCACACAGACTCTGTGCAGGACATCTCCTTTGACCAGACGGGAAAGCTGCTGGCTTCGTGTTCAGCTGACATGAGCATCAAACTCTGGGACTTCCAGGGCTTTGAGTGTATCCGGACAATGCATGGTAAGGGATATTTATAGGGATCGTTATGGGGATAGTACTATAGTAGTACTTGATCAGTCTCATAGCTATTACAGAAGAGCCTTGAAGCCTTGACATACACAGATCAAAGTGGGGTTACCCAAGGCTTCCCTAACCTATGTAGTAATATTGCTATCTCTAAAGTATTTATTTGATATTTATTTACTCTATTCTATTTTTTGTTAGGAGTAATATTTTGGTGTAGTTGAACAAAATACTGTTTACTTTAAATACATATATTTTGTATTACAAATACACAGTAATTCATTGGGTGTACATTTGTTGTACATTACTTAAGATTCTGTGCATAATGTTCAGATAGTAGATAATTCATTCAACCAAAGCTTTTACGCTGCAGCTGCTTAGATCAGTGATTCTCAAAGTTCGGGTCCCCAGAATACTCAAATTTCACTATAATTCACAAAAAGTTATCCCAACTAGAGGATGTATATGAATGACTATTCTAATCTTGGGTTTCACTCTCACCACTGTAATCCCCCACGTACAGGGTAGACAGTTATACAATGCAATACTAAAGCAACAAAAATCTTGCCTTATGAGGTTAGGGTTATATTAGAAACTGAACTAAAACTTTTCCTAATGAGGGGTTAGGGTTATTTTAAAAACTGAACTTTAAAATGTTTTGCAGATCTTGGCTACATTTGTCTTGGTGGTTAAAGTATTGAGATGAACACAGACCGCTTACACAACTAAACTCTTTACCATATCACCCAGGCCACGACCACAATGTGTCGTCCGTAGCCATCATGCCCAATGGAGACCACATAGTGTCTGCCTCCAGAGACAAGACCATCAAGATGTGGGAGGTGGCCACTGGGTAAGTGAGGGGTCATAGTCCCAGAATTATATATTTTTCTTAGACATACAACTCCCATTAATTTCTTATGGGGACTTTCCTTCTTTTCTCTGTCCTTCTATTGTTCCTAATCTCATCTCTCATTTAATATTGCATTAAATGACAATAACTCAAGATGCACATGTCTATAAGTTGGCGTGCACATTGCTTCCATCTACAGGTACTGTGTGAAGACATTTACGGGCCACAGGGAGTGGGTGAGGATGGTGCGTCCCAACCAGGACGGCTCGTTGCTCGCCAGCTGCTCCAACGACCAGACGGTGCGTGTCTGGGTGGCCGCCTCCAAGGAATGCAAGGCTGAGTTGCGGGAGCACGAACACGTGGTGGAGTGTATCGCCTGGGCCCCCGACACCGCCCACCCCACCATCCTGGAGGCCACAGGCTCAGAGGTGCGTACAGCTGCTGCGGGTTCATTTAAGTACAGTAGACCTAGTGAATGTTTGGTTCGACTTGAATAGATTGACATTCAGGGTCCAGGAAAAATCATGTCATAATATAAAACATCTGTACATCTATGCATGTTCCAAAGCACCCGATCCAGCCTAATTGAGAGGTGTATATTTTTTTGTTGTAATGTTTGTAATTGTATTCATCATTGGGGAACCTGAACACAGTTTATGCTAATGATGACCTAGTCTTTCTTTCCCCTGTTCTCCCCTGAATCATATTAATTGTAAAAGTACTGTACTGGAATAATGAATGAAATATGTGAAAATACGTTCTGTGGAATTCATTCTATTTCCACTTTGCATATTTAATTTGGATAAATCTGTTGTAGATTTGTCCCATGACACAAGCTTGTTTTGAGATTGCTGAGGATGGGCCTACAATACTCTGACATGCTGGAATTGTATTTTATTAGAAAGCAGGAGAGTATGGTGGTAAGATAACACTACAGGAGGTGTTTTTCAGATTAAATCCTCAGCATATGCAGCATGTTATCAGCCTAGTCAAGCATGGAGGGTAAAGTTCCAACACCATGGGAGCTCAAATCATTTTTGTACCAAGTAAACAAATGTATTCCAGTGGGAACCTGCATCTGACAACATATATAAGATATAGAGATAATGACATAAGCATGTCTGGTAGTGCACATAGTGTGTCACGTCATTTTTTTTTGACTGCACCCCCATAAAACATTTTCAGGGTCCAGGATAATTTCCCCCTATATAGAAAAGCAAGTCTTGAACATATGAGATTGTCATTATTACAAGTTTGAATGAGATCTGTAAATGGGCCTTCAGGTTCAACGCATTGGTTATCCAGTATTAGAAAGAGGGGAAATTAGAGGTGTGCTCGGCGCATAACTGGTTTGTGAATAAAAATCATTTGGAAAAAGTAATGCTTTGATGATTCAGCAAAGTGTGGTAACGCCGCAGAGAACAATAGATGTTTATACAACGTAGCACAGCACTGAACTATGTGAAAGTTGTTGTGATATGATTTATTATGCTTGCTTCTGTGACGCTCCCTTTCTGCAAACTGTTCAGGTAATCATTGGTCTAGCGCCCACATTGCTATATCATCTATTGTTTGTACACTCTCATCTGTACTGCCTTGTTCAAGACCCTGTTCCTAGCCATTATCCAGAGAAAAGATGTTCCCAAGGTCCACGCTTGCCAGAGTAGTGATGCAGTTGGCCAAACAGCAGCCACAAATTTTTTCAAAACTTGAAGCATCAGTATACTGGTTGTTGGTCTGGAAGCCCGGGGGAAGTTTAACTAAACACCGCTAAAATACTGGAGTCCTGCTGCTGGCGTCACATGTAAATGCAAACAGTGAAAATACTAATATTTATGCGGTTGATTGATGCGGGTTGGGAGCAGTTCTGAAAATCAGCAATATACAAACCTGAATCCTTCTTTGTATGTATCCTTGTCTGAAGGACTTCTATTATCTGTGTCCTTCACTCAATGAATAAATACAGGTGAGATGAGGCAGAGGGGACAAAACAATGTTGGTTCATGGAAAGTGTGTTCTTTTGTCTGTGACTTTTTTTTTCCTTGGGAACCTCATGGGTTCCTGGACCACAATATAAAAACTACCACTCCATACCACTAAGAAAGCACAGTTTTGATGGAGAGCTGCTTTGTTTACCTTCATAAAGCCACTCATTCTCTCTCTTTTCTTCTGTCTCTGTCCTCCAGAACAAGAAGAGTGGAAAGCCTGGCCCCTTCCTCCTCTCTGGATCCAGAGATAAAACCATTAAGATGTGGGACGTCAGCACTGGCATGTGCCTTATGACTCTGGTGAGTAGTGTGTGTGTGTTTCACCAGGTTGGTCATGGTAACAAAGTTTGCTATTTCTCTGAACCTGTCCAGTGCAGTGTTTGCTTTTAAACTGGTGGTTTCCATGATCAGTGTTATTGCTTGTGTAAAGGGAGTGAGTTGTAACCAGTCTGTTTGGTTTCTCCAGACGGGTCATGACAACTGGGTGCGCGGGGTGTTGGTGCATCCTGGAGGCAGATTCATAGTGAGCTGTGCTGACGACAAAACCCTTAGGATCTGGGACTATAAGAACAAACGCTGCATGAAGACCCTGTGTGCCCATGAACACTTTGTTACCTCTCTGGGTGAGACAGACACAGAATTATTCATGGAATTAATTTTGCATCTTCTGACCTATAAAATGCAGAACCTAAGTTAGGCAAGGGGAAATACTCACCTTAGACTTATCATTATATCATTATATTGGCTTGGTGTTGGACTCTTAACGAGAACAGACCTGTGTTTAAGTTATTGAATTAATCTCTAATGCAGTGTACCTGACCCAGTGTCTCTCCCTCTCCTGCAGATTTCCACAAGACTGCTCCCTACGTGGTGACAGGCAGCGTCGATCAGACAGTCAAAGTCTGGGAGTGCCGCTGAGACTGCCTCAAAAACCTGCCCTGCCGCTTCCCTCCCATTCCCCTCCCTACTCCAAATGCAGCCCTATAGCTCCACCCTGACCCACCCTGACCCACCCCTGCACCTCAGTCCTCTTCCTTCTGTCCTCGCACCCATCCAAGCCCCACCTCTCGCACTCCAAACCATAGTTGACCTTGGCTCTTTCCCTCCTTCCCATCCCCTCCTGCTCCCCCTCTCCTTCCCTCCTTCCCTACACCGGTCCAGCCCTATTAAGATGACTATTGTCCTTTTATGTAAATTATTCTGGATGTAGGGTACGCTTAATAAATGTCACGCAATCTCTGACACATAAACACACTCAAAAGAAAAGAAGTATTCCTTGCATGGTGAATCAAACAAAAAAAATTGTATACTGTTGAATTTGCCGAATTTGCATACTGTTGTCATGACTTCCTATTGGGTCAAAGGGTAAATATCCTTGTGTGCTGGCGCAGGCGGATTCTGGGTAACTGACAGTGCACGAAAAAACCAATTGCGCCCCTTGTTGAAGGGGATTAGTTTTTGTTTAGTTTTGTTTTATTCCATGCCTCCGATGTTGTGGTCTGTTGCTGCGTGGATGGTGAAAGAGAGGGTGTGAGGAAAGAAAGCGTAAAAGAAAGGGAACAAGATAAGGACGAGTGGGAGGATATCTAAGAGAAGATGGGAGGAAGATGAGAAAAGACGAAGCGGGACGCAGCGCCGTAGTCGAATCACACGAGTTTTCTGTGGGTGAGCGAGCGTGTATGTGTGCGTATACATTGTGTGTGTGTGCGTCTGTCTGTGTCTGTATATTATGACAGGAGAATCTCTCTCCACCATCTCTGCTCTGATAGTTTCGAGGAGAGAGGGCAGGAGGCAAAGCTTCTCACCCACTGTGTTCATTCATGCTACTTCATCTCTTTAACAACTTGCTTTTTAGTAGACACTCACAGGACCTTAATGATCCCTATGCTGCTGAGAGCACAGGCTCACGCCCCATAGTGAAAAGGTGTGTTTTACAGAGGAAAAAGTCTGCTCACCTTATGAGGTTTGTGTGTGTGTATATTGCCCAAGAGAATCCCCCGGTGCCCTCTTGCTCGCTATCTCTGCCTTGTTAACCCATGGAGGGCTCCCTCACACGGGATTTTCATTCTGCTTTCTGTGGTCTCACTGCTCTCTTTACGCACACATACACATACACTCACAAATGCACATACACACGCACAGTAAAAAAATTGTGTATCAATATATCTGGATGTCATTGTTTGCAACATAATGAAATAAAAATCTGTAAATATAAGTTTTCTGCTTGTCTTGTGCACTTTCTTTGAGGAGACATGATGAGGTGAAATGAGGAACTGAAGGGAAACTCCTGGGATTCAGACAGGATTTGCCACCACAAAGTAACAAAGTGAGGTTAGAGCCGTGCAGTACACTTTCCAGCCGTTCATGCTGTTAAATGTATGGATGTATTCTTACAAAGGCAGCCATGAAAACATACAGCAATCAAGCCTGCTGTGTTACAGTATATTGTTATCGTTGGCTAGCTTTTAATACCCATTCTTTCAAGCAGGTTGGTGCAGTATATATGAAAATGTTTGGGAACCCTTTGGCTTTTTGCTCATTCTGTTGCTACAAAATAATCTTGAAATATTAATTATTAAGCAACCTCTTTAAACAAACCTGCTACTGGGTTCATCTTACAGAAAGGATTGCTTTGCATGGATGCATTGTCATCCATTTGAGACCCAAAGTTTTGCTTTGTAGGTGGAATCTGGTGGAGACCTGGATGCATTGGAGATTTTGGACAAATCTTGTTGGAGTTACAAATCAATGAGCATCATATTCTGGAGTTTTTAACCCCCTTAAATATCCTTGACCATTTTGTCAGCTTCTCTGCTAACTGCCTAAATCTTGAGTGTAGTTGTAGAGCCATAATTAAGGATAATCCCATGTAATATTCAACATTAAATACTTTAACATTAGCATTCTGAAACCGGGCTAAACCGGGCCAGAAATAGCATTTTGGGCATGGTGAATAATGTTTTGAACATTTAACATGTTCAAAATAAACACAGATTGTTATTTATGGATAGCTATTGAGCTCAGCTGCATAGATGATGGTTTGGTGTGACACTACTGCCTCTTACCCTTAGGCAGTTGCCACTAACCAGGGGTCAGATGCTGTCTGTCAAGTCACAGGTCATTGCCCTTATTGATGTAGATAGAAAAGAAACGGAGATCAGTCCTGACCTAGTAGTAAAATAGAAGATCAGTTGGGAGATGGGGAGAACAGTGGGTGGGATGTGGTAGTGAGACTGAAAGACATTAAGTGTGATTTAGAGAGGGGCCTGTCAGATTTTTTTTTGACAATTTAATAAAGCTTGACATTTTATTCCTCAGGCACAGCCCCATTTCTTACACTGCAAGCTCAGACTGTCTGGAGAAACACAGACATCAAGAGGCAGCAGGGAGAGTTCAGGCCCCCTTATCAATTATGTACGGTACCCCAGCCTACTTCTTCTCTCTCTCTCACACACACACACACACACACACATACACCTGCTCACTCACCCACACAGCCATTACTCTTTCCCTGTGCTCTGCCGTATCCTGGCAACAGTTGCCACGATGGCAAGTGTGTTAGCACCACACCTTTGCTCAGTCCTGCGGGTCTTTGAAGCTGGAGAAACGGGGAGTGGTAGACTAATACACAAAGTGGAGATGCCAAAAAGGAAAGGGGGCCACAGCGCAAAGTTTTCCCAAGAGTGTGTGTTTGATAAAGGAAAAGGACATTGATGTGAGGACTGAGAGAGAAGAGAGGCCTGAAGGAAAGGAGTAAAAGTGAGCTAGATGCACATACAGGGAAGTAGTTACATGGGAGGTAATGAAAGGATAATAAACCTGTCTCAGACTGAAATTCTTGTTTCTCAGCAGAGGCACCGGAGTAGAAACATTGGCCTACTTCCGCTACCGCTCTCTCCTGCTCCCCTCACACTCTCCCCTCATGCATGCTAAGACTGCAAAACGGGGTAGAAGTAGAAGCTCACTTTCTCATGTAAACTGCTTTCAGGCCATTCATTCCTCTCCATCCGTGAGAAAACAATACAGATCTGTGAGCAGGGGGAGCGGGAGCTGCAGAGAGGTATAAGCCAACATCGATCGGGATAAGCCGGTGTGATAAGGGAGCGTTGAGAGGTTTCAAGGTCAATGTATACAATAGGCTTGACTGCAGCAGATGTGATTGTATTGATTCTCTCAGAGGATGGAACTTATTGTATACAGCTCAGTAGCTTCTCTCCATTACATGTATACAGAGATACTGCTATCAAGTGCCAACCAAGGCACAGGCGGCTGCAGGGTCTATGTTAATATAGGTTTGTGTGTCATCCCACTATAGTTTACGTGACCAGCATTGTAATCCCTGCAGGAGGAGGCTGTCAGGAGGGTTGGAGCAGCTTTGACAAGGCATGGCACAGAATATGGCGCTCTCTAGTGGCAGCTTGTGATAGTGATAGGTCTGTGTCCCTATCAGGGGGAAGCAGATGGTTTACTGCACTGTGTGTACAAGTGGGAAGTGGTTTCATGGAAGTAATGAAGAGATAATAAACTTGTTCCACACTGAAACTCTTGTTTCACTGCGGAGGCAGCGGAGTAGAAACATTAGGGCTTTAGTGTGTGTGAGAAATATTAGGGCCACCTATTATTGAGTGGTGCCCCTTTTTTGCACAACCATCACATACATACATCCCTTTGTCATTATTGAAGTGGACTGAACTGAAGGATCATGGCTTTCCCCTGGTCCATTCACAAAAAGGGCAAACGCTGCTAAAATTCTGCACACTCACTCAGTGTATCATCGGCTGTTTCTTTATTCAGGAAACCAGTCCATAACTAAGGATAATATATATTTAATATCTTAGTTTGATCTTGTTTTTCTTTTCCCCTCATGTCTGTGATGCCACACACTGTTCTTCTTTATCTGAGCCATTTCCCTGTTTGTAGTCTTGTGTGTTGCATCGCTCCCTCGTTCTCTCTCTGCTCTATAGATCCACCAGTGATGCAGCACTTCTAAGTGGGTCAGTCTATCCTGCCTCGCTCCCTCCCACTCTCCCTGCCTCTCCAACCCACACCCTCCTCTCTCCTCCCCCTCCCTTCTCTCTTTCTCTCTCTCTCTCTCTGTATGTGTACTTCCCTATGGACTTTTTCATGCAGCCCATGTGCGTAACATGTGCAGAAGCTCATCACTCCCCTCTTCCCTTTCCCCCTCCCTCCTTTTCTGCCTCATTCAGTCTCTCATGCATGCTGCCATGCTGCTGGGCCTGTTGCAAAATGACCCTTCTCTCTCTGTCACACACACACACACACACACACACGCATGCTTCTCTTATCATTTCTATCTTCTTGGGTTTCGGGTTGTTACATTACATTATTGATCAGATCGGGATCTACAGGCTTACGTCAGCACCTTCAGCCTGTTCACTGACAAATTGTAGGTTATCACATAAACTAATTTGTGGGCCGTCAATCTACATAGTAATGATGTTAGCAGGTTTAGCATGGGCATGCCTGCCTTATTCGCCGTGTGAATGTGTGTGTAGGTGCAAGTGTAACGCACGCCGTGGCGAAAGCAGCCCTTACGCACTTCTGAGCTGCTGTTTTGATTGGTTGAGACAGTCAGATCCTGTGATGTGGTGGAGGGTATATACCGCTGAGCTGTGTCCAATCAAAGACTGTTACCATGCAGCCACATATATGCTACATACGTGCATCTATACATACAGTGTATATATACAAACACACTGTTTTAAAGCCATCATAATTTTAAAAAATGACTGTGTGCTTCTCTCTCTCTCTGACACACACACTTGCTCTCTCTCTCTATCTCACACACACACACACACACAAACACACAGTCACACTCTCACACACTTAATTTACTGTATGTATGTATATAATAGAGCCACACATTTATTCACAAACAGTGGGTGTGAGATTAAAAAATAAGAGAGATATAGAAGACTGGCCTGACAAATTAAAAATAAGAAGGGAAGGCAAAGAGAAAGTCGATTACAAATATATATATATATTTAAAATAAAAAATATTTATTGAGAAACAACATCCATTAACCTACTGAATAACTACTATTTGGTCAGATGTGATCCATTACTTCACAGTGTTCTCCCATATATACCAGTAAGCCACGCCCTCTCATTCGTTTGATTGACAGGCCTGGTCCCGAGACAGCAGGGTGGCTAGTCACGCTCTCGCCATGCAAATGAGCCGCGCTCGGGCCGGGCGGGTGCCCATGTGGACAAGCACCATGCCTTGTTGTTCTGAACGCTGATTGGCCCGCTGGCGCAGATCGGTTTTAATGCGCTGCGGGCCAACGGCTCGAACAGAAACCCGGAGGTCGGATCACACGAACGGGATCTTGCTCCGCGGATCCTTCGGAGCGCTGTGTATGTTTACACCGAGAGCCACTTTTGTCAGAGAAACGTTTAATCGGAAGAGACAACATCCCACATGTAGAAGGAAATGAAATACTTGAACTTGGGGGGATAACAGTTGCCTCCGCCACCGGGCCGGTACTCGCCCTGAAACCGTAGGCTGTCTCCGCGGTGGAAGACTCCGGTGTCCATGTTTTGCCGGAGGTTGTAGTAACAGGGCGGGGAGGAATCCGGGAGGGTGGGTCTTACCTAGAATACGACTCGCCTTGTTGTGTGTATTCCCGTGCTCGCATCGCCATCTTGTTGCAATCATCTTTTACGTATGCGAGGATCTACTTTCGGTTTGGTCTGATAAAAAAATCCCGTCTGTTTCGAGGAGAAACACGGGGACGAAAGGCTCGGGCGTGCGGAGTAATCGTGCACACGGTGCTTCCTGGAAGACTACCGCTCGGTCTTTTTCCTCCTTCCGTCCCGGGCCACCGGGTCGCCTACCGTGAGGGGTTACGCGCAATGAGCATCGATACTCTTTTGGAGGCGGCCAGATATCTGGAATGGCAAGCCCAGCAACAACAGATCACACGTGGTAAGTTGTGGCGAACAGCAACCGGGCGGAACGTGCGGTACATGACAGCGACTTGTAATACTGTCAGTTAAATCCTAAACTGCTGGTTCTGGGCGACCGTAGCCCGTTACTATCAGAGCTGGGCATGCATTTCAACTGACCCGCCTAGCTGGAGAACGGAAGCGAATGCAGTTTTCCGTCTGCTGCCCCTGTGCTCGGGATAAAAGACAAGTTATGCAAAGTAACGTCAATTCCCAGTCGGTTAACTGGACACTTTGTTTCCCTCAATGCGGAAATGGCCAAAGTTGTTTTTCCGAACTACTTTGCGCGCTCTCGATGTGTGTGTGTATGACCGAGTGACTCACTCTGTGTGTGTCCCTATCTCTCTCTGTGTGTGTGTGTGTGTGTGTGTGTGTGAGAGAGAGAGAGAAAGAGAGTCCTGTCAGACAACGGCGTGTTGCGCCTTGCTGCTCCCTATTTATTCTCGTTGTGAAGTAGCTGTTTAGTTACTACTTAATTGCATTGCACAAGTCCTAGCAGAAACAAAGGAACCGGTTAAGGTCTAATATCTCCAGGATGTACATTTGTGTTATAAAAGTGAATAATTTATTCTAAGGTTTCATTAAAAAAGCCCCTTTGGAATCGATTTGCCCCAGTTTTTGTCGTCGAGGGCCGGCAGGGCGGTGGCGAGGAGAGGCTTGCTCTTTACATAATGCCCTGACATTGCTCAGCTATCTTATGACACACTGGGGCGGGCCCCCGCGCGCTCGGTCGGTTTGTGTATATGCGCGTGTGTATGTACGCGCGCGAGTGTAGTTCTTTGGTCCCCTAATTATTAAAAACCTACGTGTTGTCAAGGGAACAAGAAAACCACCGCACCGACCCTGTTTACCCCCTCCACCCCCCAGCGCATAATCGACATGATGATCACTCCTTTTTTTTGTTTCTCCCCCCGATGACGTGTCAGACTAATCAACACCGCCCCCCCCCCCGCATACATACCGCGTGCTTGGACCCGCCCTCAACAACCACGTGCACACTGCCCCCCTCCTCCACGCTCTCCCCATTCAGCCTACTGACAGTGGCAGGTCACACACACAGAGAGAGGGAGGGGGGTAAGTAGGGCAACCTCCCCCTGCCCCCCCCCCTCTCTCTCCGCCTCCGTCAATGCAGAAGTTATGTAATTTACGTTTGCGTGCAGTTGCAATCTGGAGCATGGCTGAATAGTGTGCATGTATTAAGGACTGTACTCCAAGAAGAGGAAAACCAACCGTAATCCTCACAAATTCTCACAAAAAGGGGGAGTTACATGTACCGCCTTGCACTGCAGGCCTTGAGTAGATAAAAGGAGCGAGCACCAGAATAGTTGAGCAATAAGATATGAACTCCTAGCGAGGATTGCACAATGACTTGTTTCTAATTACATTGTTATTAACTTCCTCAATTAAAAATGGAGGAATATTGGCAATAAACATTTCATTTCATTTCCTACTGCTATTCGTGATCACAGTATTTAGCAGGACAGACAGGATAATGTTGCAGTCCTGCTCCTAGGTGAACCCGTTGCCCTGGATGAAAAGCAGTTATGTCATTAAGGGTGTGCCATCTCCTCCAGAAAAAGAAAATGTTACTTAACGTGGCACGCAGGCATGTTGTGTTGGCATGTTGTGTTTGATTTGTTTTATAATGGTAATGCCTGGGCTGTGTGTCGGCGTCGTGTGGGTTTGAGGAATCCCTGGGATCGTCTGTTTCTAGTGTTGCTATATCCATAGTAACTGAGGGCCCTTGAGATTTAGTTTGAGTGGTGATCCTGTCTGTCTGCTGTGCTGTGTAATAACTCACTCATATTCTTTAATGTGTGTGTGTGTGTGTGTGTGCCTGTGTGCAGTCAACACTAGGACAGCGTGGGGACACTTCCTGACCTGCAGTATGAATGTTTTTATGTTTGTTTCTTTATTTAGTGTCTAATGCCACCCGCTCATATGTTGTCATGGTGCCAATGCTAGTTGACCCAGCTGAGTGGCTCCTTGACAACCGGCCACTCCCATTCAGCAGGCCGTCCTGCCGTCGCCCAGGGGTGGAAGCATGCTTAACGTTGGAACAGTCCAATCAGAGGGCAGACGGAGGGGTGTTCTCTGCAGTGAGGAAGCAGATGCAGACACATTTTCTCTGGTCACGTCTCCCTCCGCGCTGTCTGCTTCCATGATGACGTCACTGTGTGTGTGTGTGTGTGTGTGTGTGTGTAGTGTTTCATTCCAAAATGAGATATCCACCATCTGAAAAAAGTGACACACACTCTGACAGAGTGATTGGTAAAACAAATTATGGTACTTCTTGAAGGCCAGAAGGAAACTTAAGTCCTTGGTTGATAAAATAACAGTTAAACAGTGTGTGGATTGTGAGTGGATTCTCTATATTTCATGTTGACTGAGGAACTTCAGGTAATGACACTTTTCCACAGTGGATGTATAACATTATGAAATTAAACCCTTCATAGACATTTTGTGTCTGTATGGCGTCTTTGCTATGTTTTCGTTTTACATTTGCACACGTGGGCTAACCACAGGAAATATTCAATCATATGTTTTTTGTGATTTACAGCTAAACTGAGGACAGATCGTCACATTTCTAACCTTCACATTTCTTCTTTCCTGTTTTTTGTCTCCACTCCCCTTATATCCACCCACATCCTCTGTTCTTCTGTCTTCCTTTTCTTTATCCCGTCTTTTCCTTCGGCCCACTCCTTTATATTTCTCTTTCCTCCTCTCTTCCTGCCCTGCCACAGAGGAGGAGCAGCGCAAAGAGAAGGTGCTCCTCAACAGGGAGGCGGAGTCAAGACGCGTGGAGGTTGTGACCTCATCGACCCAGCCAATCAGAGCCAACCACGTCACTTGGGGGGATGACGCTCACCGTCAACAGCTGCACCCCTCCCCCGCCCCTCCACCCCCCTCACTCCCACCTCCTCAAGTCCCTATCGCCGTCATCCCCATGGTCCCGGTTGTTACGGCGACGCCCTCGGTCCCGCCCCTCCCCCTCGCTACGCCAATTGCCGCCGCGGCGACGACGCTCAACAGCTCCCCGCCAGGCAAGACCGCTTCCTCCCCTCCACAGCAGCCAGCCGCCCGTCACCTGTTGTGCGCCCCCCAGATTAAGTTAGAGACCAGTCCACAGCAGGTTAGTGGACAGCCCAGCCAATCACAGCCTCAGGTTCAGATTCCATACCCGACCTCCATCAGCACTACTGGCTCTGGTTCCCAGCATGCACTGGTCCCTCAGCAATCTCCGCCCACATCTCAGCCGCGGCCTAATGGAGTGACCGTGGAGGACATGAGGGGAATGGATGGGAAGAGACGACCTGGAGGGTCAGTTTGTGTGTGTGTGTGTGTGTGTGTGTGTGTGTGTGTGTGTGTTTGTGTAAAAGTGACAAATTGGAGTGGCAATTGGTTTGCCTTTTGTATCTGATCACTTATTTTCTATGCTTTCAGAGCGGGGACCAGAGAGGTGCACAACAAACTGGAGAAGAACAGGTTGGTCACAATTTGTGAACTTGCAAATCGTTGCTGTCGGGTCAAAACCTCGCATCTCCAAAATGTAAACTTTTCAGGAAGAAAAACAGCCTTGTTTTTGGCTTGACCACCACGTATTTCTGAGTTTATCCAGTGGGGGTTTGAGAGGGTTTTATAAGCCCAAGGGTCACAGAATTTTCTCAACCCACAGAGAACCATGTAATCCTTCAAGTGAAGTGAAAACATGAAAATCACCAACATTGGAGTTACGAGGTTTTCACAGCGATATGATCATGGATAGCCTCTCAAGCAAATTATCGTCTTAATAATCAATAATGAATCTTTTCCAAGGCACCAATTAGCCAATAAGAACCTTATCCACGCTGACATAAAGTGTGCCTTTTCTCTTATTTCTGCCTCTCGGCCCTTCAGGCGAGCGCATTTGAAAGAGTGTTTTGAGACGCTGAAGAAGAATGTTCCAAACGTTGATGAAAAGAAAACCTCCAACCTGAGCGTTCTCCGCAGCGCCTTGCGTTACATACAGGTAGAGTCCCAAAACTTTCTCTCAGCTTTCCCTGAATTGGTGCTTTGATCCGACTCCTCTCTGCCTGACCACCAGGTATCCACTCACAGTATTAGCCTTTTACAATATTGTTAAGTCCAACACACCATGTTAGGCTGTACTAGCTTCTTGTTTTCATCTTTCTCTGGCCTCTCATTGATCAGTTCTGCAACCAGCAAACACAGGCTGTGTTGTTAAGCATAAAACAATTGTGTGCTGGCTAGTCTCTTGTGAGCATTTCAATCAAGAAAAATCAATCAAGAAGAAAATGCTGAATAAATCCAGTGTTTACCAGAGTCTATACAATGGAATGATCTTTTCTTTTTCCTGTAGCACTGCTTTGTTTTGAAAGAGCTTTTCTTGAGAACATTCATTTGCATTTAAGGCATTTAGCTCTTATTCTGTGGAAATGTTGTGCAACACCATCCTTTCAAGTAGCTGACTAATAGAGAGAGTACCAGCAATACCAAGAACTAAGCAACTAAAAAAGGATAAAGGGTTAACTCCTTGCAGAGATAGAAAAAGTTAGTAGTCAAGGTAAGTAGAGGAGTAATATTGCAGATAGGGGGGCAGTGGTGTGTGGGTTGTATAGCCTGAAGAGGTGAGATTTCAATCTACAAAGGTAGATGAGGGAGGAACTCTGATGGAAGTGAACAGTAGCCTGGAGGTAGATAGCAGTGGTTCCTTTTTGAAGCCTTGAAGCTGCAGGATTTTAAATTGCATGGCGCAAGCTGTGGGGAGTCAGCGGCAGGAGTTAGATTAGGCTGTGAGATGGGAGAATTTGTCAAAGATCAAAACACGTCGGGCCAGGATGTTGTGGTTGCAAGAGTCAAGTCTTGAGTCGACCTCCTGGGGCTGGACATGGTGCTGAGGGAGGAGGAATCTGCGCTGCACAGCCTGATTTTATACATTCAAAACTATCTTAAGGAAGACTAGTCATTCCAGTCACCAAAATTGATGTACAAGGGAATGTAGGTAGGGCTAGGGAATCATCGAAAAACAAAGTCATTAAGGAGAGCAGGAAGTGGAGGCAGAATGAACGGAAACTTTACAATACTGCTTTACAAAGGCAAACAGCAGGAACTACTTTTTGTATTTTGATAGTCAAATGTCAGGACGAGGGTTTAGAGTTAAAATCAACAGATATCATACTCATGAATGCTGCTAAATGACATGCATACAGTCCAGTAAGGAGATAAACTTTAGGAAAGTCTTGTTCTGCAGTTTCATGCAGTTGCGACTCTCTGGCTTTGTAGGGCAGAATACCCTATATCACTATCTACCTACCCACTATCACGTTAACATGTAGTGGGACTGGGAACATGGCCTTCTCTCTCTGTCTTTCTGTCACTGTCTCTCTGTCTCTCTCGCTCTGACGCTGCTCTGTGTGTGTGTGTGTGTGTGTGTGTGTGTGTGTGTGTATGTGGAATATAGAGTGGTTATAGATGCCTATAGGTTGTCACAGATGAACTGGTCACTTCTCTGTCTGTACCTCTGATCTGTGGATTAACCCATTTACAGCAGTTATATTAGATAGACAGGGAGGATTCTTTCCAATTTTATTTTTTTTGAGGATTTTGAAGGAATGCACCGTGCTTTTCCTGTTCTTGTTTTTTTTGTTTACCTGAGGGATGTAACAATATATTCAATGGTTCACCTTACTGGATTCCCTGTTTGACATTATCTCAATATTTTGAGCAAAATCTGAATCTGAACATAATCTGGACAAGTATGACTGAAAAAATCCCTTTATATTTCTGTGGGAAAACAAAAACACCTTTTTAAGACCTTTTTATTACCACTTCAAATAACATTTAAGACCAATTTCATCCCCAAATAAGTCTGAAGAGTCAAAGAAAAAAACAGTGTACATGTGCACCACCAGGGAAATGTCTCACTAGAAAAGTAACAGAGAAACAAAGAGAAACAGCTCCTTTTTAAAAAAAAAAATCTGAAACCATATTCAAGCTTCAAACAGAACATTTAACCAGATACCGGTGATTGGAGTTTTTTATTATGATGTTGTTCATGATGCAATGTGTTGCTAGTGTTACCTGTAAGGCAAGACTCTCTATACTGCAGACAGGCTTTGTCTTTGTTATCAGTTGTCTTATTGCTGTTTTCATCTTTAATTGGAAACCCAGAATGCTGCCACACAGCAGACTTACAACATGACAGAGCTTTCAGTTTCAGTTTTGCCAGAGTCCATCTTGTCTCCTCTGAGTTCAGCTGGGCTCACTGGAAGTGTGATGACCTAAGCTAAAACGTGCTTACCTTGCACTCTCTAGTGTTCAAACCATGCAAAAGAGAAAATACAGATTTGAATGCCATTTCTTAAATATTAGACTGCAGCTGAAATCACGAAATGTGTCACAAAATCTTGTGTCTCAAACTTGTTACATCCCTACTGATCACATGGACAGATAGACTTGTCCTGATCAATTGGAGATCAATACTGTAGAGGTCTGTTGGCCCACTGGCATTCTGCTCAAGGTTTGACTGATGGGTTTTCGATGGCCAATACCAATATTTTTATCAAAACTGCCAATCGCCGGTGTTTTGTGGCGAAGTATTCAGTGTTTCCCCAGAGAATTTTATTCTGGGCAGGGTGAACAAGTCTCTGAAACAGTATTTAGACCATTTGACACTAAAACTCAACATTGAAACCCAGACTAATGAAATTCTTTTAGGTGGGTTAGCAGCACCTTAAGGCAGAATGACCCACCTCACCTAGTCAATGGCAGGTAAACTCTGGTAATACTCTGGGAAAGACTTGAGGAAGACCAGTCTCAGTCGGAACGTTGTGCTCACAGCATCTAAGAATAGAAAAAGAAATCGTGCTTGTGAACACACAAGCAGTGTGCAGGAATTCTTTCCTTTTTTGTTTTCATCTTTACTACCCATGTGGATGTGTGTATGCTTCTTTGAGAAAGATAAACTCTGGAATACATTACTACCTTTTAAATGAAGAATTAGTTTGCAAAAAAACATCACTGAACACTTGAATTAAAACGTGCAAAGAAAATCAAACATCATTGCCAGTTTTAAAGCTGTGGTCATATTGGCAGTGGATCACATTGACTGGCTGATATCCAATATTTAATAATAATAATAATAACATTCTGCCTAATATTGGCAGAATATATTGGCAAGCCTAGTTCTGCGTACCCAGACTATTTGTAGCTATCAAAAAAATGCTGCCCATCTCGTTACTGTTTCGATTCTTGGTGTCGCTAAAGATTTCAAGGTAATGAAAAGCTTTAAAATATGTGATTCTTAGGATTGGATTTCATTTTTCCTTCATCCCCAAAGGGCGTTTCAATCGATACCCAACCCAAACTCTGTATCATTCTCCATACCCCCCCCCTTTCTTTTCCTCCCACCCTCTCTCTTCCAATCGCTCTTGTAAGTCTGCCCGTCTCCCTCCCTCTCCCTGAGCCATGTGAGATGTGAGCACATGGCTAGCGCGAGCCTCATGACGTCACCGCCGCCCGCCCGACCCCGCTCCGCTCTGCACCTCTTGCTCACAGAGAGAGAGAGAGAGAGAGACACACTGAGAGATACTGGGTGTGCTGTGTGTTCTCATTGAGTGTGCTCCTCTGGGCATGTGCAGCAGGTGATGCGTTTCCACGGCGACAACAGAGGAATAGATGCAGACCTTTAGCAGTGGCATCCTTATCTCTTTTTTTTTTCATTTACACTCCTTTTAACCTCCCTCTGCATCAGCCTTTTCTTCTGTTCATCCCCGTCTCTCTCTCTCTTTCTCTCTCTCTTTCTCTCTCTCTCTCTCTCGTCCTGTGTTTCCCGACTGTCTCTATCCTTTAGAACACTAGGTAACCATAGCAACAGGCGGCAGGTGGCCAGTGCACTGTAGGCAGCCTGTTCCTCCACGTTTGTCTGCATAGGAGTGTGTGTGTGCGTTGGGTGTGTGTGTGTGTGTGTGTGTGTGTCTGCGTGGTCTTTGCTCTGTCAGCGCACTGCATCCTTGTTTGGGAGGTGACATGCGGACAAAACCAATCAAATTCAGAATATATTGGTCTTATTTTTTAATTGTTATGGATGATGGAGCAGTGATGTGAGCTTTCAGGATTTAATTTTTTTTTTTTTATACATACCTTCCATTCATTGCTAATGGAGATTCCAGTTGTTGTAGCTTTTCTTCTTCTGCTTTGTCCTGATAACAACCTTTTGATGAAGACGACGGGTCCTCACATTTACATATTCTATTAAGGCTAAAGATGACACCTGTCAGGCCAGATGTACTGTAACACCTGAGTCATTTTCACCTTTTTCTATTAGAGAGTGAGTGTTGAAAGAGGAAGGGTAAATGAGACTTAGATGGAGCGGAGGAGGAGAAAAAAAATGGAGGGGGGAAGGGTGCCGAGGGAGCCATGGATAGGGGGGTGGAAGGAGACGGAGCAGGGGATGTAAGGGGAGGGGAAGGAATGGGGAGGGGAGGGAGGGGAGGGAGGGGGTTGGGAGTGAACCGAAGCACCCTACTGGCAAACGCCCAGTCACATCACTCCTTATATGTAATTACCCCTGTGCTTCACCCAATTAGATCGCGCCTTATGTTCTCCTACAAACTGCCGCTCAAGCAGCCAAATCCTTGTGGATGAGGTTGCCAAGGAAACGGCTATGGGTGGCAGCTGTTTCCTTGGTGATTTGCTGTGGGACTAGTGGTGTCTGGTTTTTTTTCGTCAAGACCTTGAAATTGTGTACATTCACGCACACACGTAGGTACACATGCGGCTGTTGTTCCTCTGTGGCTAGACAAACAGAAGAGAAAAGCTTTGTGTTTTGAAGAATATCCGACCGTCGGCTGCACTCAGCAGTGTCATGCTTTGTCTTGCTGAAGTAATGTATGAGAAGTTTATTCAGCACCTTCAGCAGCACAAGCACGATATGAACCAAAACAAACGGGAGGCACAGATTGGAGGGGAGGTGTTGAGCTGTTATGAGTGGGAAGAGTTCACTGCGTCTGACCTGGTAGTTGCTGTCAAAGACAACTCTGCGTTTGGAAGGGTGCGGAGAGGAAACTGGGCTCGCGTGTGGAGCCATCACGTGCCTGCGGAGAGTAAACAGCTTTGCTCACTGAACTGGGTGTCCTGTAGTAGGATCATGTGTCCCCATATGCTCATTTTCTGTCCTCTCTCCTCTTTCCCCCGCTGTTCTTTTCATCCTTCTCCTATTCTCTTCCTCGGCCTTACCTAAATGGCAGGAAACTAACTCTTCTTCTGCTCGGCCACAGAGGCTGCCGTGTCCCAAAATACGCTTTTTGGGACACTACAACGAACTGGCTGGACTTTTAGAATAGAACGGGCCCTCTGAATGATGGTTCCTGCAAAAAGTTGCTGGTAATGTAGTGAAACTAACCAAGCACAGCAAAAACTCATCAGCGTTTGACTGGTGGCTGGTGTGATTTCCCACTGTAAACCCTAAATCCGTTCCTTTTCCCTCCGTTTCCCCTCTCTCCCGGGTCTCCATCCTCTCCCCTCCCTCCCTCACCCACCCACCCATCTTCCTCTTGTACCTCTCCCTCCACCTCTCCCTCCCTCTCCTTCATTCCTCCCTCCCTAGTAATCTGTGTTAATGTCCTTAGCCTGCCGTTCTGTTTTGGTGTTCATCCGTCAGCTGACCCACACAGAAACTGGGTCACAGAGACCGAGTAGTTTGGCTGGGAAAGCTGTGCTCTCCCTCTATAAATCTCTCTCTGTTTGTTTGTTTCTTTCTCTTTCTGTTTCTCTTTATTCTGCGTTTCTCTCTCTCTTGCTTTCACTTGTCATTCATATACACACACATGCAGAATACTACTTAGTATAGTCCATGAGAAGGCTGTGCTAGGAATTGTAATTTCATTCATTCAGATCTTTCCCATACTGTAACGTTCACAGAGGCTACAGCAATCCAATGACATCAAAGTTGTGGGGACGTTTTGGACTTGTGTGATTGGTTGAAACAGAAGGCGGCAGAATGTTAACTCCCACTCTGACCCCGTTCTCTCTTGTAACATAAGCATGATACCCAGGAAATAGGAGGAGCTTAACTAAATGATACAGAAAGCAGTAGCGTGTGTATGCTTGTATTTACATGCATGCATTCTCGCTTGTGTGCATGTTTGTGTGTGAGAGAGGAGATTGGAACTGCATTTCAGCGAGAACTCTTGGTTGTGTTTCAGACTTGCGCAAGTTGGAAGAAGTGAGGGAGTGGCTAAGTGTGTTGATCTCAATTCCTTCTTCTGTTACAAGTCATTCTCTGAACTTGAGATTTTTCAAATAAGTTTATCATTCTGTCTCAGAGAATAATGACTCCTTAGTGAGTCATAAGTTCTGTATGTACACAAATGTGACCATGGTGTCAACTATGTACCATTCACCTTTGCTGATTATACATTGAATGTCTATGAGTAATGTGTGTACACGGTTAAGCGTGTTTTACGTGCTAGTGGTCCTCATCTAGACCATGTCTGTGTCCCCCTCCTCCCCCCCGGAAGACTCTGAAGCGTAAGGAGAAGGAGTACGAGCACGAGATGGAGCGTCTGGCCAGGGAAAAGATCGCTACGCAGCAGCGGCTGGCCGAGCTGAAGAACGAGCTGAGCCAGTGCATGGATGTCATGGAGATCGACAGGGTGCTCCGACAGACCATCCAGCCAGAAGATGACCAAGCCTCCACCTCCACCGCCTCAGGTACAATGACACACACAGACAGAGAGTAGCCAGTCCACTCACCTTTTTAGTAAATCTTTATTCTTTGTTCAGACAGTGGGAAAGTAGTGGGAGACAGAGGTGAGGAAGCTCTGGTTGGATTCAGTTCTAGGACAGTAGAGGCACTTAGAGGTCGGGGTTTAGCCTCTGGACTCTCTCTTGGCACAAACTTTACACTTTAGATGTATAGCTGATGTTCTTAACCAGAGAGACAGAAAACAGTACAGCAGAAAAAGCTCAAATTCTTAGATTTACAACATAAAAATATATGCACAGCACTGTTTACGGTATCATCTGATGACTAATAGTGTCTCCTCTGATCTGCAGAAGGGGAAGACAACTTCGAGCAGGACATGGACGAGGACGTCTCCGCTCCCCCTGCAGCCCCGTCTCTCCCCAAACCGGCACCGGCCATCTTGCAAGCCCAGCCGCTCCTCACCCCTCACTTGTCGATCCAGCACACAACTCTGCCTCTGTCTGGCGTCCTGACCACGCCCTCCCCCTCTGCTGCCCCTCCCCCTCAGGCCATAGCCCCCGCCCCGGCCCCCGGTCCGACTCCTGCCCAACCCGTTCATCCCCTCCAGGCCCCGGCTATGCAGGTCCAGCCCACCGTCATCGCTCACGCCGCCGTCTCCCACCCGTCAGTCATCCAGGCCGTCAATCACGGCCTGCCGGCCAATCACAAGCACCTGACGCACATCGCCCCCTCGCCCGGCCCCGTCTCCTCCGCCCCTCAGGCGATCGCAGCGGTCCCAGCCGCCGCCGCTCACCAGCCAATCACAGCCCAGCCCATCGGACACATTACCGTCCACCCGGTGGCACATCTGGGGGCTCCCCTCCCATCCCACCTCCCGGCCCTCTACCCCCAGGGGGTGTCCGTCTCCCAGCCCACCATGGTGGGCCACATCACTCACACCTTCACCCACCACACTCTGCCCCACGTCCAGGCTAACCCTCATGCTAACGGGGCCCATGTGAACGGTGCGGCCGTGGTGAGCCAGGGGGGCCCGTCCCTGGGGAAGCCCACAGCCGTGCTTGCCCCCCACCCTCAGCTGGTGGGACAGGCTGCCGTCCTCAACCCCGTCACCATGGTTACTGTCCCACCTTTTCCTGTCAGCACACTCAAACTGGCCTGAAAGAAGGAAAAATAAATAGATGGGATGGAAGGAAGGAGAGCGAGAAAAGACAGAAGTATTCATCCACAGAATCAGGGCTCGCCCAGTAAACCTTCTGGATCAGACCTTCACAGTCTCAAGTGAGAGTGGAGCATTTCTGACAGATGCATGGATTCAAATGAACAAAAAACATCAACTGTTTTATTGGTCAACCTGTGACTAATATCTTCGGGGATGTGTTGGGTCACAGTTCTATGTTAGTTTACCTGTTTCTAATGGTAGGGTTGAAATAACCTGAAAGAGTCAGTTGGTCAGGCCATTGTTTGTGAACATAGGACTGCATTGTTTGTCCCTGCTGCAAAGACAGGACCTCTGTCCTACCTTCCTTCCTTGCCTCCTCCTCTCCTTCCTTGCTTGCTTCCTTCTCTCCTTTCTTCCTTCCTTTCTTCCTTTCTCCCATCCTTCCTTCCTTCTTCCCATACAACCAGAAGCACTAACATAATAAGCTCAGCTCATACTCAGGCATCAAGGATTTACCTTAACTATTCATTCACTCATTTAGGAAAAAAAAGTATGAAAGAGTCATTTCAGATGAGACCACTGCAGCGGTGGTTTGTACTAGTTCTGTATTCAGGTATTCATATGATGTCATCTTGAAGGGCCAAGCTCGCAGTGTGGTGTTGGCGGAATGATGTCACTGAAGCATTTTAAGAAAAGGGGGAAGGCAGCTCAGTGGTCAGTGGGTTTCTTTAGTCATTCTGAAATGCAGCCAGACTCGGTATCATAATAAATCACACGATGCTTCTATCAAGTGTGAACCGGACCAGGGGCCACATTACAGAATCCTCTGCAAAACATGGCTAAAGCATTATATCACTAAAGAATCCAATTTGTCATTTTTACCCCCATGACAGCAGGTGCTCTAAGGATTTCAATGTCTGTTGGTGGGTTGCTCTGTTCACCACTTTGGGTCACGTGGGTTAAAGTGTGGCACAGGGAGTTAGATTGCAGACTCTCAATCGGGAAACCCGTGTTCAATTCCCAGCAGGGACGCTTCCACAAAATTCAATGTCGCGAGGCTGTTAGACTCTTAGTCTTGTTGTCATTAAAGAAGGACTGTAGTGACACAACAAAATGTTCCTGGTTTACTAGCTATTCAACATTGTCTATTTGGATAAATTTACAGCCCTAACCAAATCTGCCATGGCGGATTAAAGCCAATATGGCCATTAGGAATGAATGCAGCACTGTAACAATCCCTGTGGTTGGCTTTATGTACAGTTACATCTGATGAATGATACTGGCCTTGTGAAGAAGCCATGACTACAGCGTTCCCATATCAGTGTCACTGAAGCAATGTGGACTTTGCCTGTCAGTCATTGGACAGGAAGTTCCCTTCTAGATAACACCTAGGTAGGTTAGTCTAGGTAACTACAGATTTAAATGGTGAGCAACAAGTCTGATTAGAGCAGTCAGGATGTCCTAAAATAGAATGGCAAAGTTAGATGGGCAAACCAGATTGGTTCAGCGTTGGCCAGATGGGATTTTCCATATATTTTGAAGTTTGAGACAAGATTATATGTGCAGTCAGAGTTTAATCTTTAATGTTGTCCCTGATGCATGAAGACGACGCCCTCCAGTTTTGATGTCATTACCTGTCCCACAGTGCAAAGCTGTAGAATGGTGCTGTCCCTCTTGGCTAGTGGGCCGCAAGAATCGAACGTCATTCAAGACAGTATCCATGTTTGCATTTGGTCCATTGTGCTCTCTTCCAAGGGCTTTTGAAAGAATAGCAGTAATATTAGAAAAGGCTCTTGGATCTGTCTAATGCTGGCAGATCGCTACGATTGTGACTGTGCACACAGAGGACGGAGTTATAGATGAGACTAGACAAGCTGGTTTCTCTGGCTGTACGTTTAACTTTGTTTGATTTCTGACAACGGAAAGCATCCATTCACAGATTTATAGTGTCCACACTGGGGGATTTTTGGGCCAAGAGAGGAAACCAGCCGATGTCATTTCATAACTCCAGTGTCCACTTGTGCATCGCAATGGTCTGAAAGTTTAAGATTGTTCATCACCTAAGATCATCTCTTTAAACCGACCAAGGCCTGTTACAGAGTGTTTGGACAGTGGTCACCAGTGGTAAAGAGGGACACTCCATTATCTTACATACAATTTCTGACATCGAACAGTTCTTTGTCATGTTTCCATCCTTCCAGCACGTCGGTGTGTCCCTTATAACCACTGGTAACTACTCCAAACATTCAGTTACAGGCTTCTAGTCACTGTTGGGGAAGGGTGGGGGGGAGGATGGGGGTTGGGTTACCTTAACAGAGAGCAATTCAGGTTTTCATCCACTTCACTCTGATGCAATGGCTCCCTCTGCTGCCACATCCCAGACCTCATACTGCTATTACTCACACACAACACTTGGGGCACAATACAGAGTTCCTACACAGGTCTAGAGAATCTGGAAAAGTTCATTTCAATCATTTCAAGGTCTTGAGAAGTTTTGGGAAAAGCACAAAAAGCATCTTAAAGGATGGAAAAATTACTGGTCAGTCCCAATACACATATGATTACAAACTATGTAGTCGTAGACGCACTGTCAATTTGCATATTGTTATACTTTTTGTGAAGAATCATTTTTTGCTTTAGTGACATGGCCTTGTTGACAGTTATATTGTCCGACCACCAATAGCAAACAATACTGAACACCGACCAAAAGCCTCAGTTCCAGTCAAGAGAATAAAGTCTGGACAAAGTGTGGAATTTTCAAATGGAAAATGTGTTGGGAGCCCTGAGAATAAACACCCACTTTACTCTGTGTGTGTGTGTATGTGTGTGTGCGTGCGTGTGTGCGTTTGCACGTGTTTACGTGTACATACTCAAAAGTTCATGGCTTCACAGCCTTCTTGCCAGCCTATACATGTATCTGTCCACATGTATGTCTCTCCCTCACTGCGTAATATCAGTTAATGTGTATGTAATCAATGTTATGTGGGTCTGCTCCTTGCCTCTTTTGCTGTTTCTGTATGTATGTATGTATAAGTGACTATATTCACTATGTTTTATATTCTGTACTATAGTTAATCCTACTGTACCTGTAGCATGGCTCAGTTTTGGTTGTAGAATTTGCCCCTGTGCATGATGGGAGTGTGTGTAGTGAGTGAGATATTTTTTTATACAGAGGTGATTTATGGTGTGAGTCTGTCTGGGTGCTATCGTGTGTGCCTATACTCAGTTTTCCTGAACACTGTGACAACATTGGCAAAACACATACGCACGTACACATTGAGAGAATGGAGAAAAAAACAACTAAATTTACTGTCATAATTGTTTTTGATGTTTAAGTTTTCCCTTTTGTGAGTTAGACTAAGACATGGAGTGGAAAAAGTAAAAACAAACAAAAAAAGAATTTACTCTTTTCTTGATAACAATGTCTAATATTCAATTTGAGTTTTGTAATATTTGTATGTACGTATGAAATTTTTGTAAATTTGTGATCGTATGCACGTTTTGGCATATGAGTGTATGTATCTTAAAATTTTACCCATGCATTTTACCCATGCCTGTTTTTTGTTTGTTTTATTTTGCATGTAGATTGCTGTTTAGTTTCTTTTGTTCCAACGTTGTTTTTTTTTGTACGTTTCTTTATTTTTGGGACCATGTACAATACTGTATAACGTGGGCAGGATCTTGGACCTCATGCTACATTGATATTATATATGAATATAAAAACATGTTTTCCCTATGGAGAAAGTTTTAAGTTATATATCGCCTGTACATTTTGGGCTGCCTTTTAGATCTAACTGTCCACTGTTTAAGATAACAATGATAATGGATAAAAAATATTAATGATGAAGAATTATGCTGATGAAATAATAAAGATTCTTAATAAATCTTATTACATTTACAACACAACTTGTTCCTCCTCTTTTTTTCCCCAATGGTCTTGTGTGAAAATGCAACTTAAATGGCTAAAACAGGTTTCAATACACAGCTCTGATATAGATGAGTTTGAAAGGTTTTTATTGATATTTTTATGTCATCCCCACTTACAAAATAGCTAAATTAAATTCAGAAAGATGAGAAAATACAAAATCAAAAAGGTAGTGACAAAAGAGTTTGCCTCACATGTATTAAGACTGGAGACATTTCGTTTTTAGTTAAAACTTAAAGGTAAACAGTACTGCTGTGGCCACTAGGTGGCAGTGTTGCTCTGTTATCAACGTTATTCATCTTGGATCTGTCCTGGGACACAAATCATGAAACGAATAGAAGAAAATAGATAAGTAATAGCTGCAGGGTTGCTTGATGTTTAGAGAGACTGTCCCATAGCTGAAAAGTCACAGGATCGATCCACCAAAGTTCCCTTGAACCTCTGACTGCTCACTCAGTGCAAGTGGTTGTGGGTAAAGAGCGTCAGATAATACCTAACGTGAATGCAGTATGGCTGAATTCATTATCAAGTGCCATCTATTTTCATTGTTAGGGTTCAAGTTTTTCTAATTTGGATCTTCTCTGTGTTCCTGGGTGCTCCTCGCTCCGTCTCCAGTCCAGGGGATTGTGGGTAAATCAGCAGCCTCCTCTCTGGCTGTGCTGCATCTGCTCCTGAATCCTCTCCAGCACCTCCTGCATCCTCCTCAGCTGCAGAGGGGGAGAGGGAACAATGAGGAAGGAGCGGTGATTTGATCTGTGGGTGAGGGAGTAAATGAGGGAGTGAGTCGGTCGACGAGTGAGACGCACCTCTTCGTCTTTCTCCAGGATGAGTCTTTCCTTCTCCGTGTCGATGGCGGCCAGCGGCAGAGGGAAGTCCGCCCCGCTCCCCTGCCGAAGCTTGTCCCGCACACTGACATACACATTCACATTCACACACACACATACACAAACAAGAGCACATGTTGCTCGATCATACATCTTGATCATCACAGAAAACTTCTGAGAACAGAACGTGCGTGTGTGTGTGTGTGTGTGAGTTTGTGTGCTGTCATTAAAATGTTGTGTTGAAAAATAACACAAATGTGCATTGCCCCAAACAAGACACATGGATGTGTTGAAAGTAAGATGTTCTTTTAAAGAGGCGCATACCACATGTTTAAGTGTGTGTGTCTGTGAAAAAGTTAATTCTTTTTCTGTAAAAGTCAAATTCAGGGAAACAATTCCCTCTCCTCTCTACTCCTACAGACACAGATTTCCGTGTGCGCGTGTGTGTGTGTACCATCGTAAATAAGCGTCAACACTTGTGCTAAACTTTTTGATGCTCACAAATATGGAATTTAAAGAAAGAATTTCAGTCAATGTTAAAAAAAAAACATTGTAGGAAACTTGTAAGGAAAGGAAATTGTAGGAAATAAAAATATATGTCAAATGTTTTTAGTTTTCGTCTTTCGTCTCGGTAAAAAGAGAATGGATTTTGGGCAAAGACTTTTTGGCAATTTTTACTGAATGCTAATTGAAAAATCCAATCAGCATCAGTGAATACAATTTCTTACATGTTTTCAATAAATTTGTTTTTATTGTAATAAAAAGTGAAAACTATATAGAAATAAAAACTAATGAAAAATGCCAAACTATGATAACTCTGCCAATTACTTGATCACTCAATCAATCCACCAAATCAAGCCCTGCTGGTTTGCCTCCACCGACCTGCGTTTCCTCTCCTGCACCACCATGCGCGTCATGCTCTGGATGCACTGGGCCCGGTAGTTTTCGTAGTGCGTCTCCCGTGTCACGTCCTTCAGGTCCTGCATGTGCGTTCTCACCAGCATGTTCCTCAGCAGCAGGAAGTCCGAGTGATCCGGGTTCTCCACTGAACAAGGCAACGACATCAACGACAGCAACGACAGCAACGACAGCAACGACAGCAACGACAGCAACGACAGCAACGACAGCAATGACAGCGACTTACTGGACGCACAAAACTCACATCAAGAACATCAGTGCGGAAAATGCAACTGTTTATTCAATGCCATGAATGGTTCAATGACGGATGATAATATCTGATAATGTGGTCTGAATTCTGTCAAATCGGCTTTCCTTTGTTATGAAATAGAACAACAGCAATGCACACTTCGTCTTGTGTGTGTGTGTGTGTGTGTGTGTGTGTGTGTGTGTGTGTGTGTGTGTGTGTGTGCGTGGTACCTTCTACCACTCCCCAGGGGTAGAGACGACCCCTGAACTTGTGACCTTTACTCTCCACCTGAAGATTGCTACCAATTACTGCAAATGGGATACTGTCCTGCAGAGAGGAAGAGAGACAGATTGTGGGGGGTTAACTGCAAGAGAATAATTACTGTAAATGGTAACACTTAAAGAGATTCAACCATGACAAATAAAAGAGTAAACTGAGTAACCTTGAGTGTCTGGTCTTGTTTTTTAAACTCTTCATCCTCATCTGAATCACAGTCTGGAAACTGGTAGATGTTGATCCCGAACTGCTTGATCTCCTCTCTGATCTGGAATATACATGTACACATTCAAATAACAGGAGAGAAAGAGAGAGAGAGAGAGAGAGAGAGAGGGATTCTTTAATTGAAGAAGTTGGAGGTCCTCCCTCCCTCCCCCTGTCTTTTTCTCTTCCTCCCTGCACTGCGCTCAAAAAGGACTGCCAACGCACTCATGCTCAGAGAGAGAAAGAAAGATAAAATATAATAAAGGCCAAAAGATTTCCCCGCCCACCATCAAGGACCACAGTTGAATTAAATGTATTAGCTTCATTGGGTTGTCTTTGATTGCTTTTAAAGAATAATGTCAAATATTGGACCTTGTTTAAAAAAGGCTCTTATACAGTAATTTTGTGCATGCAAGCAAACCAGTTGTGATCCACAGAACATTAAGGCTAACTCCAAAATAGTAAAATAAATAGAAAATTTGATTGTTTCTGCTCCAGTCTTTTGGGATTTATCAAAACTAAAACCTTTCTTGAATCCTAAAATATAAGTCAGTCTATCAATGCATTATCCCAGGTCAATGGTCAAGTAAACTGTTCTTTTGCACAGCAAATATGTAGCCAAAATCCAGTTATATAGTAGAGGACCTGTGTCTTTATCCAGGTGTGGTGTGTGTGTTTCTTGTCTGATACCTTCATCTTCCTCCTGCAGACCTCTGCAGGTGTCAGGCTGTCAGCTTTGGCCAGTACAGGAACTATGTTGACCTTCTCATGCAAAGCCCTCATGCACTCCACATCCAGAGGTCGAAGGCTGAGGGGGGGGAAACACATATGCATGAATGCGTGGATACACACATACAGAAACACACCCACACACACACACACACACACACACACAAGATATTAGGTGAGGCTGCTGGAGTGTGTACTTTTGGTTCTCCTGTGTTAGCTTAGCTTCAGGTATGAATTATGTGTGTGTATAGTAGGTGTCAGGCTTGTGTCAGCTGACCCGTGACCAAAGGGCGAGATGAAGTAGAGGCAGCAGTGGACTCTGTTGTCCTGGATGTTCTTTCTGTTCAGCCCGCTCTCATCTCTGAAGTACTGCTCAAATTGTTGGTCGATGTAGTCTTCTATTTCCTTCCAGCTGAAACACAAAACATAAAATCTCAACAACCTTGGCAGAGAATTGGAAGTTTGTAGAGTGAGGTGTTGCAAAAATAAGAGTAAACAACAAAAACAACACTGTGTCACATCTGGGTCACGTTTGTTTTAACTTAAAGTGCCTGTTGGGTTGGATTTACCAAATCTGGAATTTCTTTACATGATGGTGACTTGCAGTGACTGCAACAGTAAATAACATTACAAGCCACCGACAGTAAGGAGAGAGAGGGTCAGAGCCTTGACTCCTGATAATATTCCTGCGACTGTAGAATCACCATGTGAGAGAAAAGTGCTCAGAAAAGAAATAAGCACTAAGGAAAGAGGTCGAAGGGAATTTTTAGTTTTAGGAAACAGCAAATTAGAGTGAGTAGAGGAGATAGATATGGCAGAAGAGTTGTCAGTCACAGAAATGAATACTAAATCAACTTTAAAATACTTTCCTGTTAACTTTCTTGCATTTGTTATATTGTCCTATGTGGCCAACACCACCCATCTGGCACCTTAACAGGCTAAAACAAACTTTGAAGAGTATTTGAAAATAGTATTTGACTCTGGCCTGATTAGGATGCACACTGATGACCTCACCTTTCTGTGTTGTTGACAGCGTCTCCGAACCCCGGTGTGTCTATGATGGTTAACCGCAGTTTGACTCCCTTCTCCTCGATGCCAATTGTGTGTTTGGTGATGTCAACTGTTTGAGTGATCCGTTCTGCAGACACACACACACACACACACACACACACACACACACACACACACACACACACACACACACATACACATGCATTTAGTCCCAGGCACCAAATGAATGTGCACACATATATTTTGAGGTCTAAAGCAGCAGCAGCATCAAACTTTGCACCTGAACAATGAAAGTTAACAATGTAAGTTAATTCGGACACAAAAGATTGTCTGTGAGACTATCCATCTATGACCATTTACTCTCCATCGGTTCCAAATCCAAATCACCTCGCTCTATTTACATAGAACAGAGTAGAGGTAGAATAGAATCTGTCTCACCTTCTGCATTAGGAACCTTCCTGTCCTTATAGAGGTCTGTGAGGAACAGACTGTTGACTAGTGTGGATTTACCCAGACCAGACTCTCCTGGAGAGAGAGAGAGAGAGAGAGAGAGAGAGAGAGAGAGAGAGAGAGAGAGAGAGAGAGAGAGTCAGATGTCTCACTATGGAATTCATCCACTGAAATTCCTCAGAATAATTAAATTCACCACTCCATCCATGAATTCCCAGCAGTCAGGAGGCCTACACCAATAGTGATGGCACACATATAAAATGAACTGACACAGCAAACTTAAGACATTTGAAACAAGAACACCTCAGCTCAGGTTGTTACCAAATGGGGCCTGAAAACATATGTTTGCATAAGCTGACGCAGCTGTTCCCACTGTCCAGTCAAAGGAGTGAAACAGTTGTGTTGTTTGAAACAGGCTCGCCCATGTGAGATTTCACCCAAGATTCAAACAGGTGAGCACTTATTTCATACCCATGAATATAATAACACACAAATGGGATGACTCACCTGCTACCATGAGTGTAAAGGTAAAACCTTTCTTCACTGTCTTTCTGTGCACTTGGTTGGGCAGCGTGGCAAAGCCCACATACTCCTTGTCCTGATCCTGCAGAAAATACAAACAAACCATGTATGTGTACATACTGTTTACAAGACACAGTCACACGCACACACACAACAGACGGAGACACACATATATGCATAACAAACACACACACACACACACATTAGACACAGTCACAGATATGCAGAGAACAAACACACACAGATAAGCACAGAAAAGCACACCTCTGGAGAGTCATAGGGGTCAAAACGTCCCCATGGGCTGCGAGGTCGCGAGGCGGGACTGAGCGGAGAGTCCAGAGACACCTGAGAGACCAGCTGCCTCCTCAGCTGCAGGGGCTGAAACTCGGCGTCCGGTCCCATGCGACTCGGTCTGTGAGGGACCACCGGAGAGCCGGCCGGGCTCCAAAGGGCGGGGCGGGCCGGAGGGGGCGTCCCGGGAAGGCTGGGGAGTCTCCCGGTGCTTCCCATCCCAGTTCCCTCAGGCTCGCGGTCGATGACCGGTGGCGTCTGAGCGGCGCCCGGTGTCTGTTGTTGTTCACCAGGGTGAGAAGGAGGCAGATCCCTCATGGCGTAGGGCAGTTCTGTGTCCTCCTGGTCCTCGATGGACAGACTGGACAGCTGGGACAGGAGGCAGAGCTGGGTTTATATGGAGGGTCAGAAGAGTCAAAACTAAAATGGAATCACTTTCAAAGCTAAAGTGCATTTAATCATCAGCTTTATTATTTACTGCTCTGCTTGGAATAAGAATGCCACAATAAAATGTATAAGTGAGAATTAAATTATAAATAGCAAAACTGAAATTCAAGACAAACGGAAAAGATGAAACCGCAATTTGAAAATGAAAAGTTAAACTTAACACTTAAAATGTAAACATCGAACATTTAAAATCCAAATAGTAAAGACAACAAGATGATAAATAGAAATCTAAACAAAGTGTCAAATCCAAGGTGAGGTGTTGGTGAGCTGAAGAAATGCCAAAGCCTGCAATCGCAGCACACGATGCACGAGACCATGTGCTATGGAGGGCAGAGAGTCTCCAGGTATCCATTCAAAACAAAGACTGTACCTTACATTTTAAGCTTAACATTTTATAACTAATCTTAGCTTGTCACTATTTTTTTTGGTGAAAAGTGAGCAAATTAGACAGCTACACTTAATATGCCTTTAGTAACCAATGTCCGAGCCTTTTCCTATACTTAGTTACTTAATATAGCCACCATAAATAACTGTTCCATGTTGTTTTCTAGATGGTAGTACTTCTTAAGAACGTCCTAAAATGTCTTCTTAGCATCTGTCTTCAGAGCAGTTTGGTGAATCCGGGCCCTGAAGTCCACCTGCGGTCCGGCAGTGAACGCAGTCTGAACCACGCTCTCTAAGTACATGGCATGATGAGTGTGTGCTTCCTGTTGTAGTGACCGACTGCACCCTTTCTTCAGTAATGAGCCCTAACCTGTGATCCCATTATACCATTAGAGAGGCCCTCATCCATCTGTCTGGGCAGATTGGCAGAGCATGGACAGGCAGGCAGGGTGGGGAGACTGACAGCAGACTGGAGGTTAGGTCTGTGTGGGGCTTCAGGCTACTAGACTAAACTGCTATTTTGTTTTTCTAATTTTTGAAGAGTATCTTTCATTGTGGATCTAATGTACATGTAGCTAGTAGATGAAACTATCCATCAGTGCTATGAGAGTAACCACTCTCAACCAGTCTCTCTTCTTCACTCTCTCTCTCACTCTGACACCCCAATCACCTCACAGGTAACTTACTTACTGAGTCACTCTACACAGCATGACCAAGCATTACAGCAGAGTTAATGGAGCCCAGGATATTGGTCTGATCAAGGTTTGTCTGCCATAGCTCCAGCTGTCAGCTCTCATTACCCACAAACCTTTGCAACAGGCTTAACCCAGCTTCTAATTCTCTGACTCTAACAGGGTGGGGGGTTGAAGATTTAACTCAACACACACACACACACACACACACACACACACACACACACACACACACACACACACACACACACACACACAGAGTAACAAACTATAAACACTATCAATGCAGACTATTCTACAAACTTTCTCTAAGCCAAATGTCCTACCTCCTTTTCTGAACAAGTTGCCAGTACTTGAAGAGAGAACAGACAGATATAGACATTAGTGGTGGAGCTGATGATAAACAATTAAACACACATAAAGCTTGGGAATAAAAACTGGGTCATGAGAGATTATCATATTTATCAAGGGCAAATGAACAGAATATAGAACATAAGAATATTAGATTAGGCTATAATAAAACATATATATATAATACAAACTATAAGAATCCTTTAATACATTTTAGAAGGATACCATCCAAATATCACAGCAAAACTTTAGAAAATATCATGCATAAATCTTTATAGTAATACCATACAGTCGCTCACTATAAACTCATTATGAAGTACCACACATTATAAATCCCTGATGGAATAATATAGGAATAGTATATACCTAGTGCTTTTTCGTTTGGGTGAGTAGTAACTAATTTGGTCGACTGAAAAAAACAAACTGTGCGACAGCACTTGTGTTTATCTTCAGTAAAGCGCACTGATGTAGTAGTGTATAAATGTGGTTTCTGTATCAGACCTACCTTGTTTGTTGCTGCGGAACCTGACAGGGGACGACATGTGTTCCATGATGCGCCGTCAGATGACGGTGAGGGACTCCTGTCTGTCTGTCTGTCTGTCCAAATAACTACCCTAAAACCACAAGAACAAAACGGATAAACTGCTATTTAAGGGATGGCAAGACTTCAAACTACCAAAAACATAATGAGGCATGTAGTAGGCTATGTGTGTATGCATAAATAAGCTCCAGATAACGGGGCGCTCGCCGCTCTGACGTCGTTCGGGTCATGAGGACAGCGGAGGCAGTCAGGTTTTTATTTTCACTACAGATCAATGGACAGAAACACTCCAACAATTTAAGCACAAACAAACAAACAAACAAACAATCAAATTGGCCTTCGGGAATGAATAAGGCTGTATTGTATTGTATTTGATTGTATTGTGTTGTGTTGTGTTGTACTGTAACAAAGAGACAACCAAATTCGCGACTTATTCTTATTTGCCTAATATTATTATAAAATATACTAACCTACTACGACTATCACTAACACGACTGCTCGCCTACCACCATTATTACTGATAATACTACTAAATGTCTTTTTATGAGGCATACTTGCATTTCAGTTAAATAAGGCAAAATGCCGAAAATGTTCAAATCTTTATTTTGTAATAATTTGGCCATATGTTTATTTTAGTCCAAATTAATGGTTCTTTTGTAATGTTAGCAATGTGTATTTTACATAGCGCATTGACGTGAGTTTCAATGACAAAATAGCCTCTCATATTATTATTATTATTACATAATCCAGTTAAAAGGCAGGGAAATAGAGCCAGGTCAGTGAATCATAAACAGACACCAACATACAAGTAACTAAGCACAACTAAGAACTTTGAATATTGAGAGAGAGAGAGAGAGAGAGAGAGAGAGAGAGAGAGAGAGAGAGAGAGAGAGAGAGAGAGATCCATGTGTATATTTCATTAAATTTGATTACAGCAACACTGCACATTATTGTGAATATGTAATGTTAGGTACAAACGCATGGGGGCACCATCTAATAGCAAAAAGGTTCGATACTTTGATACTCTGATAGATTTGCATTGTATCCTTGTAACATTTATTGTAGGATTACTATAACCTAGCGTTAGTTATTTTTCATGGAGGTGAAAGTGAGTGAGAAAAGTGAAGAGATTATACATATATACAGTAACGTTATATATATATATATATATATATATATATATATATACATTACCTGTGAGGTGTTCAATTGTAGTTGTTGGAGTTGGAAGGAAAACAGTCTGGTCACCACCCAATTTGCACACCCAAGACACATTTCGGTACCTGTTACCATTTGTGAATTTTAGAAGCTGAGTTCCCAAATACAACAGACTTGAATTTTTGCACATTTCAGAAGCTGACGTTAGCTAACTAACTAGCTAGCTAATCAAACTTAAGAAGCACCAACACTCATTTTGCATTTTGGGTGACTGTGGCTATATTGGCTGATAAATGGCCGTTGGTACCTTGCTTGCAAATCCTACAGCTAACGTATCTGTGACATTGTGAAGGTAAAGTTACAGGACAGCTAGCTAACCGAAAGTGTTTACGTTCACTATCATCCATTTGTAGTGACTGGAAGAAAAATAATTACAAGATGAGGTAAACGTGATGCTATTCAACTAAAAAAAAACCCCAAATAAAATAAAGATAAATGGAGCATAATTTATGAGAAACTTTTGGCCAACTGACATTAACGCTAACTAGCTTACATCAAGCGTTAGCTAACTAATACACAGACATGATTTTCGGGGTGCCTGTGCAGTGTAATGTGTAATCTATTCAATGTAATAGGCCTAATATATAAATGTATAATGTATTCAGTGAATGAAATGTACTTATAATGCCAAGAATGTGCGGTCACATCAGAGCTGACTGAATTGTTTGCTATTTCTACAAGTTAACAAGTACGTTAGCTACCGTTAACGTTATCGAAAAGGCACCTCAAGAAAGGACAAACTTGATTTGATTTAACGTTACCCCAAATCTTTATATTTCACAAACTACTCGAAATGTTTTAGAAACAGAAACAGCAGTCTACCTTACTTCTATGTAGCTTAAGTGACTCTTTTCATGTCGACCTCAACAGTTTGAACAAAGTTTGAATTTCAAACAAGAATACTTCTTAATAGAAGTGCAGTTTAGATTAAAATGGGAGAGGATTTTGCTTATACGCCGACTCACTCAACGGTATAACGTTATAGTAATAAATGAAATGGTGCATGTTTGTATTTTTGTTTATTCAATAACAATTTTAGTAGCCTAACTCAGTGATTCTCAACCTTTTTCACATCAAGGACCCCAAATGTAGTCCACATTAGGGCCACAGACCCCCATTTGATGACATTTTGTCTCTCGGACCCAATTCTGAGGACATTTTTATTGCTAGACGTGATTTTGTCCAGAATTCCATGACTATCTGTATTGTAGGTAGAGAGATGTGAAACTAGTGAAACTATGATCACAAATCTTCTACATTCTCTAATTGTGTTAACTTCTTGTAAATGAAATAATGCTGAAGTTTAACATTTCATCAATTTGCCTGGGACCCCCTGGAACCCCATCAAGGACCCCTGGTGGTCCCCGGACCCCACGTTGAGAACCACTGGCCTAACTCAAACATCCAAACATTCACATTTCAGTGTGTTGGACATGGTCTAAAATGTTGTTACATCAAATACATAAGGCATTCTGATAAATAATTGACCCATGCGTTTAGCTTAAAATACTTATAAAGTGCCAGGTGTTTCACAGCTTTTGGAGAAAGATTAAACCTGCATGCTGGTTTGCAGAGCAACATGAGACAAAGCTAATATGCCAGGTGAACTAAAACAGATTATAATCCCTTCATGTTTCCCACCTGAAACATACTTAACCTTTATTGATTACTTATTAATCATTGCATGTCTCTACATGATCCTTGCCCATGACCCTCCACATGCAGTGACACCTAATAAGTTGTATCCCTCATTCTTTCCCAAATGTTTGAAAAGGTGAGGCTTGGGGATGGTATAATGCAAGCTTAAGACCCCATTGAATTACTGTGTAGTGTGAACCCCTTTTTTAAGAGACACCTTGTTGGTGTCTCTTAAAAAATGCATACAGTATTGGCAGTCAGAGAAAAGAGCTGTCCTCTGTGGTTCTGTCCCACACCACCCTGCATATTCTCCTGGGCCTGTGCCGCCGGCCTGGCACTGGACTGTGGACCTGCAGCTGCTGGGACGGCTCAAGCTGGGCTTTCGGATGCTCTAAGTGGTTGTTGTGTTCATAGGTTTCAGACCCGTCTTTGTTTGAGTCTCTGCTCATAGACCTGCGATGGCTCTGACAGCAGCCATGGCTCTCGACTTGTGTTTGGTTCTCATGCTCTCTGTTCAAGCAGGAGTGGTTTTGCTCATTTCTTGTGTCTTGGTGGTCGGGCTTGTGCTGCTTGGCGTCTGAATGTCTATCAGGAGTGCTGTTCTGGTCTTGGCTCTGAGAAAGGCTTATCGTGTGATTGTTAGTGGTGTCCGAACAATGCTTGGGGTCAGGGCTGTGTCTTTGCGATTCTGGAGAGTGGGTGCGGTCAGGAGAAAGAGTCTCGTCTTGATTGTGAGAGGGGTGGTGTTGGTTGTGTTTGAGCCAGAAGGCCCTGCGGTGCTGCTCTACCTCAGAGAGCAGAGGCAGGCTGATGTCCAGGTGCATCAGCAGGTTTTCCAGACACTCTTCTAGCTTTGCAAAGGAAGGACTGAGAGAGGCAGAAAGAGAGAAAGATAGAAGAGAATCAAATTCACTGTCAGTTTCTGAAAGTGAAATATGAAAGTGTCCATCCTGTACTGTATGTACTGTAACTAGAAGGTCGCAGGTTTGATTGTACAGCAGCTCATGCGTCTGTCAACAGCCATGAGTCCTTGAGCAAGGCATTGAACCTCTACGCTCAGAATAGGAGTATCAGCTAAATGACTCACAACAAGTGCTAGTGCTTTCTAGGTTGTATTAAATTTAAATAGTGGGGAACTTTGGTGGTTCTAATAAAATTTAGACAGTAAAATAACTAACCATCATGAGAGAGTGCATACACAAGCAGCTAGTGAGAAGATACTGTTCATCTTCCATAAAACTAACTTCACCATGACCCACTTAGCAACAGGACAGAGGTCATGCCATCAACTATGTATTTTATTTTATTTTAAAAAAGCTTATAATTTGTTGTTTTACAATCATATTTAGGGCTGCAGTGGTTTGAAAAAAGTAAAATTTGGACAGTAACATTCAGTGAATTAAACTTATATCCTGTCATACCGCGTATCGGCCTCCAGGTCACAGCAGAGCGCAGCCAGCGGCAGGAAGGCGGAGGGGCATTCAGGAGGGTGGTACTGCTCCAGGAAACCAGCTACATTTAGCCCGAAGTCCTGGGTCCGGGGGAGATAGTCAGGGTCTGCACTCACTCTGCCTATTATCTTGGGGGAGACAGGGACAGATGCAAACTCAGCTTTTAAACTGATTAGACATTTTTATTTTTGGATAGTAGGCTATATATTTTTGCCCCATTCAAACATTTTAACTTGCCCACAGATTTCTCAGCCGACATACTGTGCAACACATGTTTTATGAGACAAACCATAAAGTGCTTAACTTTTTTGGGAATGTTTTGCTCCCCCTACAGACCAAACAGAGGGTGCCAAATGACAACAGTTCTTACCTCACACATCATGATGCCAAAGGAGAAGATGTCCACCCGTTCGTCATAGCTCTTCCCTGAGAGGAACAGCGGAAAGACAGAAAAGGTAAAACACATCACTAGTGTCTGTTTGTTACTTGCCCCATGCTGGAGATGCTGTGGCCCACTTTCAGACATAATCACAACCTTAATTTCTGACTGAACAGCCTGGGTCATAAGTTCTGCATATTCATGTGAGATATGCTACTAGACCGCAAGAGTTCTATTAGATCTCATTTAATGCACACCACTTCATCTTTTTCTTTCACAGTTTTTACCACAGTGCTATCATTGCTGCACTGTTGGTATCAAGAGGCAAATTTAAGTGAGTGAGGTCAGACATCTATACCTGTGCTCTCTGAAATTTGTCAGGGTGTACAGTACAGCAATTGAGAAAATCATTCTCTGCAAATCAATTCTTTATTGAGCAGCAATAATAAAACAAAGTAAAAATTGTGTTATCGTGAGAATTTAACTCTATGACTCTTC
Source organism: Centroberyx affinis (assembly GCF_046629955.1). Taxonomy (NCBI): domain Eukaryota; kingdom Metazoa; phylum Chordata; class Actinopteri; order Beryciformes; family Berycidae; genus Centroberyx; species Centroberyx affinis. The sequence continues at coordinate 82,846 of NW_027281933.1, read as the reverse complement.
ACACATTAGCTGTGAATTTTCACACAACTTCCACAATCCTCTTCTTGTAATCAGAAATATGCAGCTTTATATCTTTTCCTCTAGTTTTGATATCTTTCACTGCTGACAGAGTACCATTTTTAAAGTTACAAGGCCTGTTAGGCTTACAAGAAATTCTCTTTAATAGTCTCTTCTAATACAGTCTTTTCCAAAATTACGTCCAGGGAACTGAGGGGGTTAGAATTAGTTCAGTATCATCATCATCAATCCCCACTGATCGGGTCCTTGGGACAAAACCTTTATCATATTTGTTTCTGCGGTCTAAAGTGTCTCGATCTCGGGGTCCTTGACACAAAATGTCGGAGAACCCCCACTCCTTTTGACTGTGCGATAGCCTGGCAACTTGCCCACTAACCGTGGATCATCTCTGGGGCCATCCAGTAGGGGTTCCCCACCACGGTGTACCGCTTCCTCCGGTCAGGTCTGCGGAGCTCGGACAGCCTCCCAGGCCGCTCCAGAGAGGAAACTCTGCTCTGGCTCCTCTCCTCCATCACCAGCCTAGCTAGCCCAAAGTCTGCCACCACCACACTCTGGTTCTGAACAAGGACAGAGAGGCCATATTTCCTATAAATGCTGTTGCTTCCTGTCACAAAAATTAGATTGCTGCTTTTTATTATTTGTTGCTATGGGGGAATAAATAAAAAGCAAGAAGAAAGATTAAAGCTCATAACAGCCCTTGATATCAACAAATATGTATTCCATCAAGATAAAGCTAATGTGAAATTGAAACTACACAGTTAGAATAGTGGAACTTGAATAATGTTGTAATTTACTTGAAAAGTCGAAATGGTTCCTGTTTTTTTACATGAAGCAATCCAGCAAAATCCAACCTGATGACACACAATATAAAAAGTGTAGCGGCTGCCAATCTTATCGACGTTTGTCTCGTTTGTTTACAGTAATTATGGGAGCAAAATTAATGTGGTAATGATTTATCAATGTCAAAATACTACACACAGCACCTTTTAAAAGATGTTTAATGGTAGAATTGTCATTCCTGATGGTGTGCGTGTTCTATAGAGATGTAATCTGATGTGTGTGTACTACATAATAACATACAACATAATAATGATTTACCTCTCTGACCAGGCAGTTGTGTGAGTTTAGATCTCGGTGGATAACATTCATGGAGTGCAGATATGCCTTAGAAAGAGCGGATATATATGTAAGGGAAAATTAGTACTCTGCATTGAAGTGACGTATTTAAGAAATTTACATATTACGGTCAGAATATTGACTAGAAACACTCACCATTCCAGCCGCTATGTCTTTGGCAAAACTAACTCTCACACTCCAGGAAAAATCATTGTCCTAGAACAAAAACATATGGACTGACATAAAAATCTGTGCAATCCTCTGATAGTACACATGGAGAAAGGTAGAAACCCTTTTTACCTTACCATTTTCTTAATGGTCTCTCTGAGAGTTCCCCCCTGGACATATTCAGAGACGAAGTTTAGTCGTTTGTCCTTGTAAAAGAGTCCAATAAACTTGAGAACGTTGGGATGGTCCAGGCAACGCATCACCTTCACCTACACAAAGGCAGTGAAAGTATGGTTAAGCTTTATGGTTGAAGTTGGGGTTAACACTGCTCTAAGCAAGATTTTCCTATAAAAATACACCTTTCCCACCAGCCTAAATCACAAAGTGGGGTTGCAATAGAGAATATTGTCTTCTAAACAGCAGTGAGTGAGTGCTCCATCAGAGAAAACATTTACATTATTATTATTTACATTATGTCACATAACTTCTTGGTATTGTAGTTCCAATTTTTCAAACATTTACCTTGTGCTGCCATTTGGAGCTGCCAACGTGCAAAGCTGCCTATTTGCAGCATCAAACATATAATGTCTTGTGCTCTGCTGACCGCCTACCTCCTTTAAGAATGTGTTCTGTGTCTCTTCGTCAAAACGTATCAGCTCCTTCATCACCATCACCTCCCCCGTCTCCTGATGCGTTACCTTGACAACAACAGCTCAATCACAATGCTGGCATGACATCCTTATGTCATAGAAGTGGGTAAAATTGATCTTCCCAAGAGTAGCATATAGTGGCAAATGGGCGTACAGACATCCGAACAGACATGATTCAGAAAGTTATAGAAAGTCCATAATAATGAAAGGGACTAGGTAATGGATATCAGTAATTGCTGTACCTTCACAGCCTGTCCAAAGCAGCCCTTGCCCAGCACTTCTCCATGGATGAGGTCTGAAGGTCTGAAGATGCGGTGGGTCCTCTCTCCAGGGTCGACACGCAGAGACTCTGAGCGAACCATGTCCCTTCGTTGGGATAAAAGCGGAAGTGCTCCAGGGGAGATGGGACATTTGTCTATACTACAGCTACGCCTGAGAAAGAAAGAATAAGAAAGTGAGACATACTGACAGAAAGAGGGGAGTCAGAATAGTGGTAACTGTGATGAAGAGGGTTGGGGTTTGAAAGCATGTTATCACATCTGAATCTAGTGTTAAAACTGCTTATTGAATCCAAATCCTTTCGAATCCCTTATCAGACCTTTTTACATAATTTGTTGGGGAAAAAGGACAAAAAAAACAAACAAAATTAAACCTTACGTTAGAGCTCCACTACCAGCGTTGCCATCACCGTTTCGCCAGCGTGACGTTCTCCCTGCTCCACAGAGCGCGTTGACTTTTGAATGGATTCACCAGAAAACAATCAATTCAACTTTATTTCAATGAGGGAGAATGCGTGCGTCAGCCATCAAGAATTGAACCTCTGTGATTTTTTCGCTTGGACGCAGCCATCGGACGCAACGCAACGCGAGCAGTGGAGCATCTTTCAGTGCTGGTAAAGGAATCATTCCTTCGATGACGCCCAATGGCTGTAGTGGAGTAGGGCCATTAGCCATATTCTCATTTAATTTTGTGTGCTTGTGTCGATCCACCATGTTGACAAACACTCTGGGAAATGGGGACTGGGGACACAAGCGTATGACATCATCGGGGGGACAGGGGATTCGATAAGAGGATTTGTTCGACTTGGGGATTAACAAATCCAGATATTTTGCTAACTTGGAACCGGTTCCAAAACAGAACCAGGTAATGGAACCCAACCCTAGTGATGAATCAATTTGCCCACAACCAAGATTCAGCACTCTTACAGGATGTGTCTGGAACGCATTCCCATGGTTCCTTGGTGCTGAGGCGGTGAGAGGCTCAGCCTGATCGGTTTATCTGTCTCCTGCTCTGGACTTGGCTCCTCCTCCAGGCTCGGGAGTTTGTGGGTTGAACTGAGGTTGTCACGGACACAGGGGTCGGGGCAGTTAATGGCGTCCTGGGGATCGTTGGAGCTGAGGGGGTCATCAGGAAACTGGGGGTTGTGCTCAATGGTCAGCTGCAGTGGTCTACTTGTGTCCTGGATCACACGGTTTATCTGGAGGAAAAAAAGATAGTCCTACTTAGGATATGGTGCTGGTGTCTTATGTAGTATATTGGTCTTGTATTGGGCTGGTGTTGCCGTTCAAAAATCTTGATGTTGATGATTTTTGTCCCTTGCTGCTTGTTTTTGTGTCTTCATGCGTCTCACCTGTGTTGATCATTTCGTGATTTTAGATTTTAGATTTGTTCATGCTTTTGTCTGTTTTGCTGTGAAGAGTAACCACTGCTTATTGCACTAGTTAATTGGGAGGTGAGGCAAACAAATAATAAGTTTTTGTGGTATTAATGTTGAACCAATGATTGAGGCCTACCTCATCCAGGGAAATGTTGCGGACCGGGATACCATTGACCTCCAGCACTTGGTCACCGGTGTGGATGGAGGACAGCAGATCAGGGGTGAGGAGGGCTGAGTCTAGTCTGAGTGAGAGTGAGCAGAGGGATGAATGAGTGGAGGAAATAAGGGGTAAAGACAGAAAACAAGAGGAGGGGGAAATTGCCAGTGAGAAGTTTGGGGGGTTCAGTTAGAGTTCAGTACTAATGACATGCCAGATTTACACTTCACTTGTTCCCCTCTGAACCCCAGAGTACTCACTCTGTCACAGTGACAAGAGGGCCTTTCTCCTGGCTGAGGTCGGTGGCTACAGTTAGCCCTCGTCTGCCATCAGCACGGGGAGGGAGGGACACCAGCGCCACCATGTGGGGACTCTTGGTCAGCGGAGAAGCTGACCTCACAGCTGATACTACACCCTGACAGAAACAGTGGCCACTGCATGACACAGGAGGAGATAGACAGTCAGAATCAAAAATGTAGGCTACATAGGAATAAGAAGCAGCTGTCCCATTTCTGTTTCTCCCATTTTGTAGCTTCTCCTATAGGCCTCTTTGTGATTATATTGTGACATGTTTCATTTCCCCCCCTAATCAGTATAAAACTTACCAGTAGAGTTTGGAGCGTTCGACCAGTGTGTAGGTGTCTCCATCTCCAATAAACATTCCACAGCTCATACAAGTGAAGCATTCAGGGTGGAACTTCTGCTCTCCAGCAACCTGTACAACACAACACAATAGAAAGGCCAAGGGAGTGATATTTGTTTTTGGACTGGTCAAGTGGAGGGGTCAGAATTTAGGGGCCAAGTGCAATTTTGAATTATGAGAGCTCTTTGTGCGCATTCCTGCATCAAGGCCATCATGTAGTGTCAGGATGTTTTTACAGTGAATATCCTCTGCTTTGGCAAAAAAACAGCATTTACTGCCATATCAGAAGGAAGCCAAGAGGAAGGAAGGCTTTAAATGTAGCAGTAGGGGGCTTCAGTAATTCTTGTAGAGTTTGATCTTGTAGAGAGTATGACCATGCACCTGTCTTTGATTATTGCATATTTGTATGGCCACTTTTGCCAACTTGAATGAATGGTGGCTTTGAAAGATCGATATAGCAGTTATTTGTAAACTAGCCCACCAACATTAAATCAATTTGTTACTGGCTGAGTACAAAATGCCAGTAAGTGGGTAAACAGTAATGAGGATTATCTGCTGAACTGGTTGTGGCTCAGGATTGTACAGCTTGGTCTTGTACTGTGATGTTATGACTAATTACAATGGGTTGTTGGTCAACATGGCAAAATCAGACCAGAAGAGGAAAGTGGGACAGGAAATGGGTCTTTCCTCACTGGTAGGCTTGAAGTGCATGTGCAGTATAGTTTATAGCCTGTACAGTAAAAAAGGATTGATAAGATTTGAAATTTTACATTAATACTGTAGGGTTTGCTGTAAGTGTAAGAGTGATAGCCTATATCGTACAATATGTTACAATAACATAAATATAAATATACATATAATATGTTTGGTGTACATATATATGTTTGGTGTGTTATGGCATGGTAAGGTATTTATGGCTTCATGGTAGCCATCTTTTCCCATCGTTCCCCATCACAACCTTGACACCTTAGTAAGATGGTTGCTGTAATTTGGTAATTTTATGAGGGAATTGTTCACACCCATCTCAAACTGATGTGTGAAAAGCACTCTAGGATTTATGTATATCTATAGTCTTGTTGTACATATTTGTGTGATCCTTGAGACTATATAGGTTGTGTGTTGGTTTGGTTAGGGTTGTCACTTTTCCTCCCAATAATTAAACTACCATTGTGGTCTGCCATGGCATTGCAATGGCGTGGTACTGATGAATTTGTCAATAATATGAGTAACAGTGTGCAACTCCATGCTCTACTTAAATTTTACACACAGTTGATGGATCATAGATAATCTAACGACATTAAAGAATGGTCTGCACATCAGGACTTATACCTAAAATATTTATTGCAGCAAGTTGGCTTATTGCCAAAAATCCCATACACAAGGGGCTGTAATGAGTAGAAGACAAACATGGACTCTATTGGTGATATTTTGAATGCTGAAAAATGGCTCTGCATTGAATATTTCAGGTATAAATCAAGGAGTATAGACTGTTCTTTAATTATTTTTACTGATGGATATGTTACCATGATGAGTCCTGTTGTGATAGCCTCCTTGCAGCCGTGGCAGTTTTCCCCATAACGGGCCCAGTAGTGCTTCTTACAGAAGAGCTGTCCTTCTCTCTCATAGTACCAATGAGACAGGATACAGCCGCATTCACAACACCTACAGCAAAGAGATAAGGAGTGAAGAGGAGAGCAGTCAGAAGAAATGAGAGGAGATGGACGAGGGGAGGATGGGGAAGAAAGAGAGGGGAGGAGTTGGATGAAGAGTGGAAGTAGAAGAGCAGGATGGTCAAAGGAGAGAGACAGAGGAATGAGGAAACGAGAGGATAAGAGAAGAAATTAGAGTAAATACAGTGTGAGACAAGAGATACTTCAGAAGTGTTGGAGCACAGTAACATGAGCCCAATCAGTGGGAACACGAGACTTGCGAGGAAAGTCGACCTGTTGGATAGTCCACACAGGATCAGGTGGAACATTTCCAGTTCGGTTGGACCATAGATTATTTTCTTCAGTTTAGCCTTGTTTATACACACAGGATACAGTGTCACTGATACCCAACTCCCTGCCTCTCTTGACCCTTTTCACCCCGGTACCGTATAAGTTGCTTGTGTTGAATAACAACATCATGCTTTCATTAGTGGCCAAGGTAAAACAGTCCATCAAACCACCAGTGTTTTTCTAGGGCATGCCTAGAGGAAACCCAGTTATCATCATTGTTGGGATGGCGTCTAAATGATGCAATGCAGACTCTGAATTGCTGATGTCATTGTAAGAAGAAAACACCCTTTCTCTTTATTTCTCATGCTGCACTCGGACAGGCGCCAAATTTATATTGCTTCTTACAAAAGGACTAGTCATGTAGAGTCACCGGTCAGTCATATGACTACATAAAAACACTATGACTTAAGCGTAATGTTTGTTTCTGATGAGCGCTCCCATTTGAAGATCTAAATAAACTGCAGGCATTATGATAATTGCCCCTTAGGCCAGATCTTTCCTTAACTGCACTGCAGCTTGTTCACTTTCAGTCACTTCAGATCTGGAAACACAAACTCCTCAAAACTTTCAACGGCATCTTGGCTGAAGCTGAGTGTAGAATAATAGCTGTGTACAGTCAAAACCTGCTTCCTTATCTCTCCCACACTACCACCGGTGTGGGAGGCAACTTCCTGGACAGAGTAGGCTAAAGCTCCATGTTTCCTCTCTCCCTGCCTGTAAATGCCATGCAGCTCATACAATGGAGAATGAAAAGAGTTACCTCACAACTGAGAATAGTTGGGGGGGGAAGGTAAAGAATCAGCTTTCCTCCCATGTAAGAGACATTTGCTGACAGGAACATAGAATTGATTATGTGTTTCTTGATAACATCATGTAATTAATTGAGTCATCTTTGACATTTATTAACCCATCAGTACAGTCCTTGTAGTTTTATATATGAAAAACAACTTAAAATGGCAATCTGAGGTCCTTGTCTTTTTAAATGTTTTTATTTTGGCAACATCTTTGGTGATAAGCGTCCATTGCTGTGGTGTTTTTGCACTTTACTTCCCAGAGATCACCTGTCAATCAAACAGTGTTGCCAGTACTGTAAAGTACTGTCTTTTTCCATGGATTTTCTGTTGATGAACTTCTCTGTAGGCAGTGCTCTTTGCTTTTGCTCCTCATGCTAACTACCCAGTTATTCTTATATTTATTCCAAAGAAACCGCAAATGTAAAATGCATCACTTTACCTGTGCGTGAAAGGATTTTTCGCTCATCTGAAGCAGACATTGCGCTTAAGTCATAGTGTTTTTACGTAGAAATTTTGAAAATGGATAAGCTTTCACGCACTGGGTATAGGATCACTATTGTGTTATATCAGTTGACGATAGATAGTAGCAAATTCACTTATATGAAAATTTGACAGATTATTACTTTACAGAAAAGTTGACTTTAAGAAGAGACACTAATATACTTGTGGTAAAGAGCTCTAGTGCCATTGCAGTCACTATTCAATAGGAGTCATGCTTGAATATGAGCATCCAATACATTTATTCAGAAGAATGTGGGGTCCTAACAGAAACTGTGTGCTAGGATATAGTGCAGCCCATCGTTTACCATGGGAAGCACCGCATCTATTAGTCGCTGAGGAAATAATAATGGAATAAAACCATCAGTCGGAGACAGGTGCAGGTTTATTTTCGACCTCCTGTCTTTGTTTTTGTGCCTCTGGCGACGGATGTGGGACCTATCAGCTTCACATCTGTGATTCCACTGAAACATCTGGACCCGAGAAAACACTGGAATCAACCCAGACATATTATCTGAGAATTTAGCCTCTCATGCTTTCTACTCTCACCCCTTTCCTCACACCTTCTCACATTATCTACCTCAGAATAATCCCACTCACCTTGGCTTGCCCCTGCTCTTTTCTGCTACCATTAGTCATTCCCAAACTTCCTCTCTGCCCTAATCCCTGTTCCTGTGACTCTGACAGCAAAGCAGAGCTGCAGACACAATAGAGCCTGGTGTTGAAAAAAACAAAAGCATGATACGATGTCAGGACATTAAACAAGGTCAAATGTCATGTTCTGATGACGTATTCTCCTCCCTTGGTTTCCTCCCTGTTCTGTCTGTTTCGCCCTGCTGGACTTCCTTTTAAAAACATTCGTCATGGACAACTGACAGGACAGTAACTTTGCCTGAGAGGTTTATGGTAGCAGGAACTGTACTGACACCCATAGCTGATGTGAAAGTAGAGAGTATCCGTCTGTGGGCAGCAGTTTTCTGTTGCAGGAAATATCTTAGATGTCGAATTACTATTTGTGTCGATACTGTACACTCTCTCTCACTTTCGCTCCTCGCTCATTTACTCTGTCCTTTCTCTCTCACTCGCTCACACTCGCAAATACACACTTCAGCAATAAACGACACCGGCTCTTACCTTCCTTTCATTCCTCTCCGAAATCTCTGGTCCCGTCGTGACATTCTGCCCTATCAGTTCACCGACAGACGGCCTTTCCCCCGGACAGGACAGTTTCAGTAAGAAAACCTCCAGTAGAGAATGGAGCTTGTCAGTCGCAAGTGTACATGAGTGGGTCTTCTATATCACACACACTCTACTGTGACTGGTAGCAGGCGGCGTCTTTTCTTTTTTTCTCCATGCGCTTAGACGTTTCCTGTGCAGATGAGCTCGCCAATGTGCTGTGTAGCTGTGTGAGAAAAAACCCTGACCCACTGACACCAGCTGGCCAGTCTCCCTCTGCTGGCTGCTGTCACAGACGTGTCCCAGTATAGAGCCGCTACTCCACCCCCCACCCCCCTGCTCCTGTAACCTGCAGTATGTAGACTTCTACAAGTGGCAGATATAGTTACACTCTATGTGTGTACAGAGTGTACAGAGACCACAGAGTGAGTAGAGCAATGCTTACAAAGGTTAAATAATGTAAAGGACTGGCACCTGTGCTACAGTGTGTGCACTTGGGTGTTTATGTGAGCATGTGTTAAGCCATGCATGTGTGTGTGTGTGTGTGCGTGTATGTGTGTGTGAGAGAGAGAGAGAGAGAGAGAGAGGGATTGTGTAAGAGAGAGAGCGAGGGAGAGAGAGAGTGTTTGTGTGAGTCTGTATTTTGAAATCAGTTCTGTTCCAGTCAGCACAGGCATAATCTCTTTATGAATGCCCCAATTACTGCACTGTCCCAAGTCCTGATCCTAAAGCCCTCTATTCATCACAAACAAGAGACAAAGGGGGAAATTCAGGGAGAATTGCGTCTCAGCACAAGTATGGGAAGCGGCTCACAATCAGTTAACCGAAAACCATTGATACTGCAGAGTGTAGAGCTTTAGTTGAATGGAAGCAGCCCATGTCCTGTAGATGCATCATCACATTATCCATAAGTGACGCTCCGTTGCCACTTATTTGGTTTGAAGAGCACGAGACACCTAACCAGTGAACGTAGCTACTGGCACTGCATGAGATCATTATTGTAGGATTCACTGCTGAGCGCATAAAGATTTCTTATAAGGGCATACTATGCTTGAAGTACATTTTCCAGTATTAGTTCACCCATAGCCCAGTAAATCTATGAATAGCCCCAGGCTCTAATTCATGGGAGCGGTATACCATGTCAGCAGATGAATTCTGGCTTTGCACACTGCTAGCCCAACAAACTGAGAGACAGAAACAGGCAGGGGGTTTCTGTATCGCAATTCCACTTAAAAAAGCAGGTAAACAGATGGACACAAGAATGCAATTGTAAAACTAATATGCTGTCTATCTTATAAACACCTTTATATTGGTGTTTCACATTTTATGCAAGGACACGAGCACTGAGGGTTGCTGTTTAGAAAAAAACATACCATAAACAACTGTCATTGGTCATTTCTTTATTTTAGAGAGAATTGTCAGAAATAGTGTATTGTGTCAAAAGTGCATCATTTTCTTCATGGGCCACGTAAAAAAGGCAGCTGTTAGAAACACAAGTCGGGCTAAATGATATAGACACAAATACAAGCTCAAATGAAAGATAAGATTAAATTTCACTTTTTATCCAAACGACATCATAGATTACATTCGTGTCAGATTCAGAGCATATTCAAGGACAATGTAGAAAATAACGCACTTCACTTTTCTATATCATAGTAGCAGACAAGTTTAAAAATGGTTAAAACTCTCACACACACATACACAAAAAAAACGCAAATACTTAAAGTTGTCTTAATGCACTTACATTCCTAAAATGAGACTAAATAGCTAAAGCATTTTATTTTTTTCTGCTTTTCAACATAATTGGCAACATAATTTAAAAAGATAAGTAAACGTGAACAAATTTCCATCAGTGTTGGTACAGTGGAGGTACATAAAAAAACAAACACAGTAATCCGATGCTTATCAGAGGAGGGAATTTTAACCCACCATCTTCTAACATTATAATTATATTACCTCACATTTAGCTTGATGAAAGCTTTCATCAACAGCAAATGTACAAGCCAGATCTAATCCTTACTGTATTCTTATTATAGGCACATTACTATTGAATATTCAGGGGGGAAAAAAAACATTTAGGCACCTTAACCAAAATTATGTAATGTAAACACTAATACCAATTAGTGTTATGTAGCTATAAATCAGTGCCATTACTAAGTGAACATCTCAAGACCATGTGTTAATGACTGAGGACCTTAAGCTCCCATATACTGAGGCCAGAAGCGGACTTAAATCACGAGTACAGCTGAAATGAACACAGACTGCTTTTCAGGAATCAGATAATGATGACTGGTCAAAACACCACACCATAAAAAAATGCCCCCCAGATTCCCTGTTGTTCACAGTTCCCTAAAATAGCAGCTGTTTCTGTTTCTGTCTGTACACACCGTTGGACAGATTATCCAAGTGTTTGCACTTAAACATTAAGGCTGGAAAAAATGAATAAAAAAAGAAAACTGATCACAATCTGGTGCAAACATTACACATGGTGCAGACTCTAGGAAAGTCCAGTCCAACTGGATAAAGTGTGTCCTTGGAGAGGCTTTTGTTTTTTTGACATTGTGTCAGCATGCAGACAGGTCTGAAGGAGCCGCCCAGAGGGAGGCCTTGGTATCAGTCTTCACCAGTACGATTCATGGTGCGGCTGATACTTGCACAGAAACACAATTGATGTTCAACACAAGGATAAACAAAAACTGTATTATAGTAGAGTTAAACTCTACAGCTTGGCCTCACCCACAATTTAAAAAAAAAATAAAAAAATCTTTGTCTTTTATTTGAAAGACACCCTTATACAAACTTGGAATGTGTTGAAGCTTTATCTTCTATGGCAGGTAAGACATACATTCTGGAATCATGCAATAGCACCACTGTTTTAATGAGGTCACTTCCTGTCAGTTGGTCTCTCACTTCCTCCTTCGGCCACAGTATTTACCCTGACACCCAGCGCCTGAGGATCAGAGCAGACAAGTCATGGTTCTCTTAACTTGTGATATTTTCTATGGACGGTTAAAATGATAGTGATTGTGTCTGTGTAGATTCATTTCAGTCATCCAGGTGGAAGGCTGCCCAAAAAATACAAACAAAAACTGAAGGAGCCTCTCGGATGAGTGGCGAAATGCCTTCAACTGTTCAATTTTAAGTCCAGTGGATTTTGTTTTTTATTTTTGGATAGTTATTGTAATGTCTGTATGCCAAGGTAGTTACAGTTGTCTTGTAAAATATGACTTTTATGTTTAAATCAAATAAATCAACAGAGGTAATAACAATGATGTTTACAAATGTTACGTATTGTATGGGTAAAGAGTAAAGATATGGCTTATTGTATAGCCATGTTATGTTTATTTTGTTTACCTCTGTAGCCCCCGGCTCCCAATAAGGCCTGCATGGCTGCATACTTGGCTGCCTTCTGTGCCTTGGCTGTAGGACGAGGAAGTGAGAGGACAGTTAGTCTGCAGATATTTGACTAATAAATACATTTGAACTATTAGCCTTTGATATAAAACAATACCCAGCACCGGAAATAATGCAAGAATACATGACTTACTGTTTCCAAAACATTTCAGGATGATCATACTTTTATAGGACTTTCTTTCTTTTTCAGACACTTTTCCCCATTGCACTTCTCTCCATTACTTTACAGTTGGGTCTGCTAATCCCCTTTAGTAAGTCCACGTTTTTATTTTACATAAAACAGACAAGGAAACAAGGAGAGCATGGGTAATTGTTCTCATCAAGATGATTATGTGTCAGCGTTTGCCGAGTGTGTTTATTTATGCATGTGCATGCGTGGACATATGTGTGTCAAGAGTTTGTAACTAATTAGAGCATGTTTGTCCCAGAGGACAGAGTGAGTTTTCTTACATTTCTGCCCCGCATATCCTAGAGAACAATAACAGGAAAGAGAAAGAGCCAGATCAGTCATAATAAACAATTGATAATCTTCACAATGCCCACATTCTCCCTTTTGTCTCTCAAGAAATGATTGAAAACAAGCCAAAACCAACTTTTAACATGTAAGGCCTTGACACTGGTGAATTCAGGATAAAAATATTTTTCTATATATCCTACATTGTATTTAGATGCATGAGTTCACTTGTATATTCTTCTTATCTCTTCGCATTTCTAATATGAAAATGACTATAAAGAGGGAGAGAGAGAGAGCTTAGAGCTTACCTGGGTAGCTCCCACCAGCCACGCCACCATAGCCAGGGACGACACCCCCTGTTGGAAAAATGGACACATTACAACCTGCATTACATGTGCATCTGTCTGACTGTATGAACTGTCCCTCACCAGTAGTCATGCTAGACACTTGTAGTAGCATGAATTTGATCAGAGGTCCCCAGTTATTAATCCATTTGATTGCAAATGTCATTCATTTAAGAATGCAAATTATTATACTCTGCCATTACTGTTCTATACTAATACTAATAAATGCAGGTTAAATTGACCTGGGAAGCCACCTGCTCCTCCTCCTACTCCCTGGCCGGTTCCTGCAGCAGCTCCTGCTCCTGTTCCTACTCCTCCTGCTCCACCACCTGGACAGGCACGAGTGTGTTAGTGTGTAGAAATCAATCAAGTGCTCAAAAACATAAGGAGAAAACCAAGACATTTAGTGTATATGGCAGACATAAGCGTTACTAGTGAGAAACCTTCCCATTTGGACAAACTCAAGGCTGGTTGAATGGGAACATATTCAAAATCAGGTAGATTGGTGAGGAGTGTGATAACTTATTTGGATGCTATGGTTCTTAAAACAGTTGTCAAGTGAAAACCTTAAACCAAGCATCAATTTTGGTGTTTTCATGGTGTGTTCATGGTTCATAGTTTATTGCAGTTGAGCAAATTGCCTCAAAGGGGACCCTTTCCAAACCAATTGTATAATTTCCACAATTAAGGCTTTTTATTTCTTAAAAGTAGACATTTTGGAGATACAAGATTCTCAGCATTGCAGCAACAGTAGCTTTATGCTACCCAAGGCATGTTACTCATTCTCCTACAAGTATTTATTCATTACCAGAAAGGTGATTTCAAAAGAAATAACTTAGCCAGCACATTCTAGTTTAGTCCAGTAAATTAATGAATACTTTTTTCCTACAGTATTGAACAGCTATTTTCTCTTTATAAAGGGGAGAAACTCACCTGGGACCCCACCCAGGCCTCCACCTATAACGCCTGCTGTTCCTGCACCAGGAACCCGTCCTATGCCCCCACCTGGTGAACATAGCAGGGGTTGAGGTATATTTAGCTATGCATGTCTGCATAATCCTGTTCTGGGTTACGTGCAGGTGTGCTTTGTGACCATGTAATATGGACTGGATTTTCCTACAGGCTCCACCTGCTTCACCCTTTTACTCTCAGTTTGGCTCCACAAATACATGACAAACGGGCCAATAGAAAGTCAACAGATGACTTCAGTCATTTTGTCCATTATTTTAATTTTACAGACTAATTCCCCCAAGGAAATCTGTACTGCAACTATTTCAACTCTGGTTTACAAAGTACCGCTGTATATACTGTATGCAGGGACAACATGCACTATTGTAATAATTAATAGCACTTTTGATGAAGTATGTATACGCATCAGCAAAGAATTTTACCTGGTCCGTAGCCAGTTCCACCCAACGATGAGCCATAACCTGATTTAGGAGGCTTCCTTGTCCCCAGTCCTTGGCCACCAGGTCCATATCCTCCAACCCCACCAGGTCCAAAACCCCCTGGTCCAGTTCCGGCACCTCCTGGACCTGTTCCGGCACCTCCTGGTCCATAGCCACCTGGTCCAGCACCTGCAGGTCCATAACCACCAGGGCCAGTGCCAGTTCTAGTAGGACCATATCCGCCTGTTCCAGACCCACCTGGTCCAACTCCAACTCCGCCAGGGCCGGTTCCTGCACCTCCTCCTAATCCTCCTCCTGGACAACAGGTACAGTTATGTAAAGGTTAGTAATGTAAAAGTATATAGCACATTGCTTAAATCAGACATTAAACACAGTGGAAAACCTCACCTGGTCCATAGCCTGCTCCACCCAATGGGGCAGAGCCATAACCTGGTGAAAGATACATGAGTAAGGGTATGGTCAAACACTTTTCTGCCAATCCACATCACATGAAACAACATAAATGTCTCCATCAGTACAGTGGATTTTCCAATATCATCTGCCTTACAGTATAGACTTGATCATTACTTGCCTGATTTAGGAGGCTTTCTTGTTCCTAATCCTTGGCCACCTGGTCCAAAGCCACCTGGTCCTGTCCCAGCACCACCTGGGCCAAAGCCACCTGGTCCTGTTCCAGCACCACCTGGTCCATAGCCCCCTGGTCCTGTACCAACACCACCTGGTCCAAAACCACCCGGCCTGGTTCCAACGCCACCTGTTCCAGTACCTGCACTGCTGGGCCCATATCCACCTAGTCCAGTGCCTCCAGGTCCATAACTGCCAGGCACAGCTCCAGCCCCTCCTAGTCCAGCTCCAGGACCTCCAGGCCCATAGCCACCTGGTCCATAACCTCCTGGACCAGTACCAGCTCCACCTGGTCCAGTCCCATAGCCACCAGGTCCAACCCCAGCACCGCCACCAACTGCTCTCCCATAACCTGCAAACAAAGGATGGTGTGAGTTAGTTCAGTTCAGTTAAAAATGCTTCAGTCAATGTGTTTTACTCTCTATATCTGTTAAGTCTTATCATACTTTTAGGCGGTTTGCCAGTGCCAGCACCCGGTCCTGTACCTGTGGCATATCTGGCACCTGGAAGAGAAGCATATCAAAATAACAACATTAACAATTAACAATATTGAAATTTGACAATATTTAAATGTCATCTTCTTTTGTCATCTAATCTAAACTTCTGCTTTTTGGTATACTTTTTATTGAATTTGAGTCACACAGTAATCCATACTCATGTGAGTCAACTTACCACCAGGTCCTACACCTCCACCATATCCACCCAGTCCACCACCAACTCCACCAGGGCCTCCTCCTGCTCCTCCTCCCAGGCCTCCACCCACTCCTCCAGGACCAGTTCCTACCCCTCCGACTCCGAGGGTCCCGGCACCCCCGGGACCTCCACCAATGCCACCGCCTCTGCTTCCAGTCTTGCTTCCATAGCCTCCAGGTCCAGCTCCATAGCCTCCAGGTCCAGCTCCATATCCCCCGGGTCCTGCGCCAAAGCCTCCAGGTCCGGCCCCATAGCCACCAGGTCCGGCCCCATAGCCACCAGGTCCGGCCCCATAGCCACCAGGTCCGGCCCCATAGCCACCAGGTCCGGCCCCATAGCCACCAGGCCCAGCCCCGTAGCCTCCTGGTCCTGCACCGTAACCCCCTGGACCAGTACCATAGCCCCCGGGACCAGCTCCATAACCTCCAGGCCCAACCCCTCCTGCTCCAAGAGTCCCATATCCTGTTCGAAAGACAGAAACATTGACTGTAGCATGTAGGATCTCTCGTCCCTGAAGCCAAATTAAGTCTTCCTAACTGAAAGGTGAATCTAGTCAGTTTAAGGTACCTTTGCCTGGCTTTCCTGCTCCCTGTCCTACTCCAGCCCCAGTTGGGTAACGTATACCTGAGAAAACAAAGCATATCGATACTTACTCGATATGTTTATACCATACTCAATATGTTTCAGTCATGTGTGTGCTTAAAGTTAGGCAAGCAAGGATGGAGCAGGTCAACATACCTCCTCCTGGTAAAACTCCTCCAGCTCCACCAGTACCGTAGCCTAACAATGTACAAAATGCATCAGAAGAAAATCTATATGTGTGATTGTTATAACACATGGCATATATGTTTGGGGTCAAAAAAGCACAGTAGCTCACTTTTGCCCGGTTTAGGGATTCCTGTTCCAACTCCACCTGTGCCACCAGTCCCAGGTACCAGACCTGCCCCTCCTGGACCTCCTCCAACTCCTCCTGGACGTACTCCTACTGCTGCTGGACCTACTCCTCCTGCTCCTGGACCTACTCCTGCTGCTCCTGGACCTACTCCAACTCCTCCTGGGCCTCCTCCAACTCCTCTTGGCACTCCACCTACTCCACCAGGTCCACCACTTACACCTCCAGCTACCGTCCCATCAGGTCCATAGGCTACATTTAAAAAAAACCAAACAGATATCTTAGACCTTAATCTTGGATAAGAAGGGATTCTTAGATTCAGATGGCAAAAATGTCACCTTTGGGTGGTTTTGTTCCTCCTACTCCACCAGCTGCACCACCTGGTCCCACTCCAGCTCCAGTTGCAGTTCCATCGCCTCTTCCCACTCCACCAGGACCTCCTGTTACACCACCTGGAAGCCCTCCTGCACCATCAGGACCCCCTCCTACTCCTCCCGGTCTTCCACCTGCACCTCCTCTACCTTCTCTGTCTCCATCAGGACCTCCCTCTCCATCTCCTTCACCTGGTGTATCTCCTCTGGGGACACCTGCAGACAGAGCCCAGAAGAACACCACAACTGTATTTCAGCATAGAAACAATTAAAACTAAGCTCAAGTTTTAAGTCATTAAAATCCTAAATCCACATCTGCACAGTAGCTCCTATGTATCACTAGTTGGCTATCAAATGTTGTCTGGTAAGTACTGTTTCCTGATAGGGGTGTAGTGGAAAGTAAACCCACTTAAACTCTGCTTATCCACTTTTTTTTTTAATTTGCAGTATAGTTTCCTCACTTTTTTACATAAATCTTAATGACATAATGTCATAGTATGCAACACAGTACTTGCAACACAAGTAGTATCAGACTCATAACTTCCTCATTAACGGCATTAATTTCTGCTTTTTTTATTTTAAAGGTCCCCTTTATAAAAGTATTATTAATTTTTGTTTTTATTGGTGGCTGTTTGGCTTATGATGATCACCGACTGGAGGTCATAGTTTACCCACCTTTTAATTTACCCCTGTATCGCTGGTGATTGGTAATATATCTATATATATAGTGCTATAACTAATTGATCCTGAATATGGAATAATATTCTGGCTTTTTTGTTCACCTGGGGGTTTGAGAGGTTTGGCTCCAGGTAGCGTCCCACCTGCAAGATCTCCACCAGCACCTGCAATGCCAGTGAGATAACAGAATTAAGTGCCCAAACTGTCCAATGTATTGTTTTATGTGACTTGACATTTAGCCTTATGCAGCTGAGTGGCTTGTCCTTGTCACCATTTTTACATGATGTTCTGCCAGCACCAGTACCAATACCTATACTGGCACATGATATCAACATGATATTACTTGTGTAGATGCACACTGTTCATTGGTAGGGGGGGGGAATGAAAGCTTTATGAGTTGAATGAGTTGAATCCATCCATGTTTTTGCTCCTTTGGTTGGTTAATGTTACAAAGCAGTTTAACTCTCATTAGATGTCAGCGATCCTTGCATAATAGATCATTATTGCTTGGTTATGTTGTTTTTGGTATTTGCAGTTTGGCCTGTCCAGATAAATTGTTGCTCTACCTAGCTGTCATAAACAGTATATTGCACAGGTATGTAAAAAATAAAATCATTATTGATGACTTTTGGTTGACAGACAGACTTCTCAACTGACAACACATGCCTGTGTAAAATATGCTCTTTGAAAATGGCTATTTCTGACCTTAGGAACAAAGCAGTGAAAAGCAGACCAAGGCCGAGGCAAACCCAGTGTCTTTTTGGTTCCTCCCAGGGCCTTTAGTAAGTAAAGATCACTGCCCAGTCAATATCATGAGCTGTCGTAGTTCTTTTTATGACAAGATCCAGTCAAAAATTTAACTGGACTGCATTTACCGACATCTTTACCACCAGAGCCAACACCAATACTGAGACCAACCCCAGTGCCAGTGACCCCACCGGAGCCAATCCCAATACCACTACCAGAACCAGTGCTAGAATCAGAACCAAAGCCTAAACCAATCTCAAGACCTGAGGAGCCTACAGAACCTGATGGAGAAACCAAAGGTTTGACAATAGTTCTTTGGAAATTTTGAAAATAAGATATTTAGATTGCACTTGAATGCAGTAAAATTCAGTTTAGTGAAATGTAACTGAATTGTACCTCTGTGCTTATAAGATAAGGTAGTTTTTTGTAGCTTTTTTTTTGTAAATTAGAGGATTTTGAAATGAAACAGACTATTGAAAATAGCAAGAAGCACAAGCATGAATCATAGATAGAAGAGAAGAGGCAGAGCAGTGTACTGTACTGCGTGTGTCCAGTTGAACAGTTATGTAGCAGTGGAATATCTCACCTCCAGAGGGTAGTCCTGCACCGCCTGAAAATCAGAGAGAGAGAAAACCCATGAGAGAGATACCAGGACAGCTTCTAAGTCAGTCCAGTTAACACTACAGGAAATACTGGCTTCAGTAACGCCTCATATGTCATATGTCAAGGGAATATGTGAGTACATAAGTAAATACTCACCAACACCTGTCCCAGCTGTTTGAAACAAGACAAGAAAATTTGTTAGGAAAAAGCCTGAAAACAATATCTATAGTTGACTCAGTAGTGTCTGGATGTCCACTCACCACTTGGTTGTACAGCTCCACCACCAACTGTAATGACAGAAATACAGATTATCTTTGGCAACTTTCAATCAGTAACACTTAAAACACTAAACTTAAATCATGCAGTAAAGTGCAGGTGGTAAAATGATATCTTTGTAGCCAGCCATGCAATATAGTATGCTGTGTTTGTGATAAGAAGTGGGACAAAAACACTCACTCTCTGGCACAGGTAAACCAGTGACAGCTGCAAAAGCATTTCAGTGGAAATATATCGTGATCAGATTAATAAAAAGCATTTGTGATAGCGTGATGCCATTGTATTTTATCAGGCAGATTTTTTGTATAAATCTAAAGTATACATTTATGGAATTCCATGCAAGCATCCGCATCAGTAAGAAAATCCATAGGCCTAATACAGAGTAAGCTCTGTTTTCTGCCATGTTATCAAATATATTCCAAACAAACAACATTAATCAGTGTATGCTGTGTAGCTTGATATTCAGGCCAACCTACCTGGGGCTGCTCCTGTGGAACCTGGAGGATACAAAAAGGAAATTGTGTCAGTCTCGTTATGCCAAACACAATGGGAATCAAGTAAACATGTTGCCCCTCACAAATGATGCAGGTACCCCTTAGGCCAATCAGTAACAAAATGCATCATCCCTCCAAGTTTAATCAGAATCGGAGCAATGGTGTAGCAGTTATGGCCTTTCAAAGTATGACATTTTGACCTATAAATAGAGCACCCCCATCAGGCCAAAATCAGTGTAATGTTTATAAATGCCAGAACACTGTGCCAAAATGTGTCAGCCCTCCAAGTTTTGTCAAAATCGGACCAGTGGTGTCTGAAATACAACATTTAGGCCAATTAGGCCAATCAGTGTAATTTGTGAGGATAGCTGGATGTGTCAGTCAGACTTATGGTGAAAGTTTTGGTAAAGGCAAACCAGTTTTGTCTGAGTTATAAATCATCTGAGTTATGCCCCTATAAGCTACAATCAAATAATTTATAAGTGAGACGTATTTGAGCAAGCTGCTTGGGGGGGAGAGCAGAGTGAGATGAGGCAGAGATGGTAAAAGTGAAGGAGAGGTGAAAAGAAAGGGTGCAGGGTGATGTGTGAGGCTTACTGGGAGCATCTGGGGCTGTGCCACTACTGACAATAGCAAAGTCTCCTGTCAAGAGAGACATTCAAGGTCAATGATTATGAATTACATTGTAGGACCTTCAGCTCTGCTTAGCTGTTACAGTAACAGGAAGCAGAACCACTGACAAGAGCCAGTGACAGTGCATGGATGGAGGATAAAGTCATGATGATGGTAAAGCAGAAATTAATGAACATACAGGCAAAAGCCATGACTGTGAAATGAACCCTCACCTGGAACTGGAGTCCCACCGAGTCCTGTTTTATATGAAGAGATAAGATTAAAAAACATGAATGTGGGTGAATTCCACAGCAAATTCCACAGCTGACAACTGAGACACAAAACACAGCAACAAGACTGAATAGAGAGTTGAGACAGGATGGTTTCTAAAAACATGACGATGCATTTTAACTGATACTGCTTCGCATACAGTCTTGAAGTAATTACTATGAATGCCTGCATCTATTTTGAATGTGTAGCACAAATAACAAGCAGTATATGACAAGAAATACCTGGTTTTGCACCAATGATGGGGATTCCTGTCCCGTTTAGGCCATCTCTATCGCCTGCTCCTACTGGGCCACCAGTGATGCCAGTACTTCCTGGAATAATATTGTTGTAATTTTCACACTGTTCAGTCGTCACCAGTCAAACACAAGACCATTGCATGTGTAATGAAAATTAAAAACAAAATAATGAATTCTCTGTAAGTTTTGTAATTTCCAGCTGGCAAAATATACTTTTCTGTTCTTTTGTGTTTGACTTGGAGTCTGTGGGTCACTTTCTGTAATCTTTTTAAAAATCCAGCATGCCTTGCTGGGTTACACCCACCTTCACCTCCAGAACTTCCAGACCCTTCTATCACACTGGTAGCACCTCCCTCACCTGGAGTAAAATAGTGAAAAAGCTGAACTGAGAGGGGAAAACAGTATGGCTTAGCTAAAATCAGGGATTTGATACCGACACTAGAAACAAAAAAACAAATCTTGAATACAGTAGTCTCCTGTTAGAAATGTATTGCAGATGTGTGACCAAAAAAACCATACATTTTCTAGACAAAAACAAAAGAAAACACTGCCCCGCTGAATAGCAAACACACTGTAACAAATACAGGGGCTTTGGTTGTGTATGGGCCAAATACAACACAACAACACAACAAAAGAGGAGGGAGAAACTTTGACATATTGTTTCATATAAACTGGGATTCTCATTATTTCTTCTAACTTGGACAGTCACCTGGGCCTGCAGCTCCATCAGCATCTTTTCCATCCTTTCCAGCTCTGGCACCACCAGCGCTACCTGGAAATTGGGTAAGATGATGCAGACAAAGACGTGTCGGAAGTGAGATCCAGTATTACTAACTATAGGACTGTTTTATATGAAAACTAAGTCATGAAGGAGGTTTATTGTTGTAATAATGGATTTGAACGTGAACATTGACCCAACCTTCCCATTGCATGCAGCCTACCTCCTCCTGTTGTTGTGCCCACTGATCCTGGAGCTGGTGTGCCGCCTGCAGCTCCAATTCCTCCTGTTCCATCAGAAATTAGACAAAATCACAGTTCAGGATTGTCCAATTTCTCTACCATGTCTTCTCCCATCTCCTCCCTCTCCTCCTCCTCTTAACTTGAGTTTATTCTCCCATTCCTAATCACCATAATTATTATCTTTCCCCTCCACGTTATTATTATACAAGCCTTGATCTGATGTCTTACTCAGTAATCGAAAACAAAGAAACAGTATTTTTTTTTTACACAGATTATAATTGGCTATGCAGTGTTCTGGTAGTGTTAAGTTCATACAAGCATACAAGGATACATTAAGAGTGAGGATGAGGTATTAATGGCTACATAACATCTAGGATGTTGCCCATTATCTGCAGTTATCCTTTATTATTATTATTGATAGGTCATTGCAAATCCATGCTTTTTGCAATCTCAACAGTGATTACAAGGCAAAAAAAAAATCCAATTAATTATACTCAATCCTCTCCTCAGTGTTAACCCAAACAGAATCTTACTACCAGCTGATGTCCCTGTTCCAGTGCCAGTCCCTGCAACACCAGTGCCAGTCCCAGTCCCCGTACCCGCTCCTCCAGTGCTGGGCCCTGCTCCTGTCCCAGTTCCAGCTCCACCTGGTAGCCCTACAGTTTAGAAACGAGGGCATGAGCCAGAATCAAAAGAGCAGTCAATTACTTTGTAACAGGAACATCAACTCTGTCACCCACTTCAAATCAGTTCAAATGGAGCCATAACAATGAAAGACAGGTTTCTCATTATGTCAGTCATGTCAAACTACACCCTTTCTTACCATACTTAGCAGCTTTAGATCCAGCCGCGGTACCATAGCCTAGAGATCACAACAAATTGAGACAAACATTGATTACTTAGACACAGACACAACACAATAGGCCTAAGCAATTTACAGTGCCACAATAAAGGTAATAAATTAATTAGTGCCCCTTTAATTCCGAATTACAGATGACAAAGCCTGCTATTCAAGCTGAAAACCCACCTGGACCTCCAGTGCCAGTTCCAAAGCCTCCTGGCCCATAACCACCTGGTCCATAACCACCTATGAAGTTAAACAAGACAATGAATTGTCTCAACTACTATTTTACTAACAGTATCATAAATACAAAAGAAGCACGTCAAGCGGGAACGTGTATCATTGAAAGAAGTGTTATCTTACCTGGCCCTGTGCCATAACCACCTGGTCCAGTGCCAACTACGAGAAAAAGAAAAGATTTTAAAACTGTATTGTTTCACGTCTTGGGGAATCTATGGCTCACCCAGCTGCAGTCTCTGGTGCTGGAGCGACAGGAACATATGTAGAAGAAAAGGAGTAGGCTAACAGTCTGCAGTGCTGACCTTTCTAATATCATCTCACAGATACAGGTCATCATGAGAGCTTAAAACTCACCGCCTCGTCCTGCTCCGCCTCCAAGCACCCCACCAGCACCTGCTCCACCTTGGCCTACACCAGGATCAGATCAGAATGATTTGGCCTTTAGTGGGATGTGGATGATACAGCCATCATCATGTTGTTGTGAAAAAATGGAACATTGTTAATACCGTATTTGGCAGGTTTTAATCCAGGTCCATAACCTGTTAGAAAGAATGAGAGAAATTATTTAGTTCAGCAATTCCACAAGGATTTAAGATTTTGTTTGAATTTGACAGAACTTATCTTAAACAAATTCTGTTGAATTACCCCCTGAACCAGGTCCATATCCAGCCCCAGGCCTGTAGCCGGTACCGGGTCCAAATCCTGTTCTTCCAGTCCCTAAGGCTCCTCCTGTCCCTGGGCCATAGCCACCTGCTGCTGGGCCACCAAATCTCCCATCCAGGCCAGATCCAGGGGCGCCACCACCACCAGCAATGCCTGGGAGGGAGCAAACAGGTGAGGAGTGAGTTTTGGTTTTGAAAAGGGCTTGAAATATTAGTATAACTGATATTAATAATAGTTATGAGTCATCTTAAGACCTTTGTTTACAGAATAGCTATGTTTTTAAAGGTAGAATCACCAGTGTTTTTGAAATATTGAGGAATTTTAGGTGGCCTTCATATGATAGATACACTTGATGTGCTTGATTTTAACTTGATTTTAAACTGCCCCTTTTGAAACATCAAATCACTGCATTTCCCTAATCTATCAAGTTGATATCAATATTGATATTATTCATGTTTTGATGTTTGTTATAAAGACTAATCATTAGATTCAAAAGGTAATGCATAAATTGTATGAACTACACACCATATTTGAGAGACTTGGCCCCACCAGGATATCCTGTGAGAAAAACACCAGAGACACAAAGCAGACTATTTTAAAGGAGCTCATATGAATAAGTGGGTTCAATAATACTTCTGAAGTATTCTATGTATGTGCATACCTCCAGCGCTATGCATTCATTCCTGTAACTCTGACAAGGCTGAAATTTGTTGGTTTTAAATATTAAAGCTGCACTAGGCAACTCTGCACATTGGCATCTCCAAGTGGCAGCAGGAGATAACTGTTTACATTTTTGAAAGGACTTCATTACCCAGAAATCATTCAACAAACTGCACACTCCTCACACCTACATTTATTCACCTTAGTGGCTGGTGGGGGTGGAGATGGTGAAAAAAAGATTTTCAGCAGATTCAACCATCATTGGTGAATCCAGCTTTCTCTCGACGGAGCACTTATTCGCTGATGTGTGGGACGAACTTTTGTATTTTGCTCTTAATTTCCGATTTGTCACTTCCTATGCACCTAGAAGATCAGTGACCATACCCAACACCTGAAATTAATTTTAGCAAATAGGGCGAATCTATGGCATCTCAATTAGTGGGGATGGGACACTTCTCTGCTGTATCCTCAGTTTGTATTTTAGACTGATGAGACAGGTGCATTTTTTAATAAAAATCTCACCAAGTGCAGCTTTAAGGTTTTGTAAATTATTCACCAAGCACAGCTGATATTTATTTATTTATTTAATTTCATTTTTTGGTTCATTTTGATTTATACACCTTGGATGAGCTACAATGAGTTTGTTCTTTTGCCCTTCATACCTGAAGCACTGCCTGGTCCAAAACCACCAGGTCCACCTCCAGTTACAACTCCAGATCCAGGTATTCCACCTGTCCCCAGTCCTGATCCAGGTCCACCCCCAGTTGCAAGTCCCACACCTCGTCCTGGGACCCCTCCTCCTACTCCTGCTCCCTGGCCAAAGCCAGTACCTGCTCCCCCTCCTGGTCCACCACCCAGTCCTCCTGCACCCAGGGCGCCTCCAGCACCTCCAGGCAGACCTGAGAATAGCATTTTATTAGAAATAAAACAATAAACTTACTAGAAGGCAGAGGTGTGCAAACCTCCATCAATGCTGAACAATTCTCAAATTTGCTGTTACACCCAAAGACATCATTCCTGTCACTTAAATTTTTAAGTAAACTGATTTCCTGACCCTGCAAGTGTACCCTCTCTATTTGGAATCAAGTGTCAATCTCTGTTTCATAGTTGTGGTTAAAAAAAAACAAAAAACGATAATCATCTAATGGCAGAAATCCCAGATCAGCACCACCTTATCAATTGTCTGTCCACCAAATTTCATGGAAATCCGTTCAAAAATGTTTGAGATATCCTGCTGACAAACAGACAAAGAAACTATCAGGGGCGAAAACAAACCTTCCTTGGTGGAGGTAATAATCCAATATTCTTTATTCACGAGGGGATCAAATGGATCAAATTCTATATGTTTAAGGTCTGTTGATTACAAATTACATGGAATCACAGATTCATTAGAAACACCTTATGTATGTTTTCAAAATTATGCATATATGATTAAGTGGTGACTAGAAAGTATCTAAGATGCTAAAATAACATATTTTTTCTTACCATATTTGCGTGCTTTGGCGGCAGCATAACCTGCAAAATGCAGAAAGAAGACACCAAGATGCTTTTAAAGTGCTTTATAGCCTTCAGATATATCTGTTTTGAATCCAGACATGCCTTCTGATTTAGATACTGGGTTTTAACCTACCTCCAGGTCCATAACCAACACCACCTGGTCCATAGCCTGTACCAGCACCACCAGGCCCAACTCCTCCACCTGGTCCATAGCCTGTGCCAGCACCACCTGGTCCAACTCCTCCACCTGGTCCGTAGCCTGTACCAGCACCACCAGGCCCAACTCCTCCACCTGGTCCGTAGCCTGTGCCAGCACCACCTGGTCCAACTCCTCCACCTGGTCCGTAGCCTGTACCAGCACCACCAGGCCTAACTCCTCCACCTGGTCCGTAGCCTGTGCCAACACCACCTGGTCCAACTCCTCCACCTGGTCCGTAGCCTGTACCAGCACCACCAGGCCTAACTCCTCCACCTGGTCCGTAGCCTGTGCCAACACCACCTGGTCCAACTCCTCCACCTGGTCCGTAGCCTGTGCCAGCACCACCTGGTCCAACTCCTCCACCTGGTCCGTAGCCTGTACCAGCACCACCTGGGCCATAGCCAGTACCAGCACCACCAGGCCCAACTCCACCAGTACCTGCTCCTGGACCTCCAAGAGCTCCACTTAACATACCTATCAGGAAAATAGCAATTCTTCTTTTCATTCTGATATCCTTTGGCAGATAGAAGTAATAATAACACAACTACATTCAACATAAACTAATACTTTTATTGCTTGAATGATATAACTATACTTACCATATTTACGGGCTTTGGCATTTGGATCATACCCTGAAATACAAATCACATTTATGAGAAGCCAATTTATCTATTTAACATATATATATATACGTAATAATATATAATATTTTAATATATATATATATATATACGTATGTATGTATGTCTTTACTAAAGTAATACAGTCTTTCGAATTGTACTGTATCTTAAGCTATTACTTAGCTGTATATTTATATCTAAAATCCGAAACCTTAAATTCATTATAATAATAATAATTAATTACCTCCAGGTCCTGTTCCTGCCCCTCCTAGTCCAGTTCCAGCTCTACCCGGTCCAACCCCAGCACCACCTGGCCCATAACCAGCTCCTCCAGGACCAGTTCCGGCACCACCAGGTCCGTAACCAGCTCCTCCAGGACCAGTTCCGGCACCACCTGGCCCGTAACCAGCTCCTCCAGGACCAGTTCCGGCACCACCTGGTCCGTAGCCAGCTCCTCCAGGACCAGTTCCGGCACCACCTGGCCCATAACCAGCTCCTCCAGGACCAGTTCCGGCACCACCAGGTCCGTAACCAAAACCACCTGGCCCAGTGCCAGCCCCTCCTGGACCAAAACCATAGCCTCCACCTGCCACACCCGTCCCGATCCCAGAGCCAGGCCCACGTCCGCCTCCAAGCCCACCCGCTACACCAGTGCCTGCACCACCTTGCTGACCTGGAGAGATTGAAGGCATTTTAAATGTGTTTCAGTATTTAATGGTGGACAAGAGCCGTTAAAGTTACACACTACATATTCATCATGTTGCCTTTGGTATTTTTCAAAAATGTCTCACCATATTTGCGTGCTTTGGCTGAGCCAGGACCGTAACCTGTGGCACAAAGCAAAGTCCAAGTAAACAGGTGTAACAGTCGCTGAAACATTCCCATGCAACTCATGAAATATTCACAATTTTTTTCAAATATTGTATGCATACAAGAATACAAGAGGTAGAAGTGACCAGAGGGAGACCAATGGGAGGTGTAGTGGAGGGATAGTGGAACATGCACATCCAAAAAATACTACAGGGATGGTGTACTACATTACATTAAAGAAACTGGAATATTTTCACTTGGTTTTGATGGATGATTAAATGAAACAGATTGCTGAGTCTTTTATAAGGTTCATAAAAGTTTGAATTATATTTATTCCTTATTCCAACTCGCACATGCACATCCTGTGCTCCTGAAAAAGGTGCTCTATCCCAGACTCACCTAAACCAGGTACGCCACCTGCACCTCCTCCAGGAACGCCTCCTGCTCCGCCTCCAAATCCAGGTACACCTCCAGCCCCGCCTCCTGTTCCAACTCCACCTCCAAATCCAGGTGTCCCTCCTCCAGGAAGTCCTCCAGCTCCACCCCCTGCAGGAGCCACACCTCCTTGACCCAGTACGCCTCCTCCAGCTCCAGCTCCACCTGGTAGAGAAAACAAACATGACGGCTCACAAGTGTCACCGCAGATCATTTAATAATTTGGATGCTGCTATGGTGAGGCTTCATTTCAGATTTCATCACTACACCCTAAATTCATTATGTAATTTAGGGTGTAGTATATATGTATGTCATATTGTCCTGCATAAGGATGACATTACCGTATTTAGCTGCAGCTTTGGCTGGGTTCTTCGATTTTCCCGCCCCTGGAAAAAAATGGATAATCATTTTCAGTTTGAATTTTTTCCCTTTATTCATCATTGACTGTATTTGGCTCTACATATGGCTGTAGAGTTTAGTGCACTGCTGGTTGCTGTGTACCTGATTTGGGTGATATGAGAGGGTAACCACGGAAAACTCCAGGTAACTGCTGTCCACCAAAACCTCCTCGACCAGCTGAGGGGAGAGATACACATCCAAAATGCTCATAATATGAGATGCTATATTGCTGACTGCAGGGTGAACATTTGTTTTTGGTGAATTAAGCGTTCATATTAATGTTGAGGTGATATAATTTCACAAATCAACTTTTAATATGACATAGTTTTTCAGTTCATGAATTATTGACACTTACCACCAGCTCCTGTCCCAGCGCCGCCCTGGCCCAGCACTCCAGCCCCTGTGAGGAATAACGCAACAGTTTAATTGTCTGCGATGTATATGAAGTACAGTGGATATTAACAAGGATTAAGAGTCATCAACTCACCAGTCTGAGGCCCAAGTCCGGATCCTGTGGCAACTCCAGGGAGAACACCGCGGCCTCCAAAACCTAACCAGGGGAAGAGATGAGAATAGTTCAATAAACAAACAGGGAAATATTGTTAAAACCTCAGAACAGATGCACTTTTTGTTTCCAGATATACCTTGGCCAGGTACAAGTCCACCTTGATAGAGACCAGGCACCCCAACACCTTATGAGACAATACAAAAATAGAGACCATGACAAAATTACACAGAAAATTCAACCATTCTGGTTCATGATATACTATGAACTGACATATATCTATCTTGTAATAACAGATGAGTTGTCCTCTTTTGGAGTTTACCTGGCACTTGTTTTGATGCTTTACCAGCGCTCTTCCCCCCTGGTCCTCCTCCAGCAACACCAGTCTGTGGCAGCACTGGAACTGAAACAGAATATATGAAGTCACTTTAGCAGAAATAACTTTAAAATGGGGCTGAAATAAAAGAAAAAGACAGTATTCTATCCACTGGGTAATTGTTGAAGTTTCATTTTTGATACATAACTTGAAATATTTAAGCTGTAAACTGGACTGTACAGAGCATTTATGATAAGTTTACAGAGTAAACTTATTATCTAATGTGGAATAAGTTTTCTATGTGTCATGGTATATACTGTACAGATGTAGATCTCATCATCTACCTCCTGCTGGCACTGCAGCTCCTCCAGGACCAAAGCCACCCGCACCACCAGGCCCAACTCCTCCTGCACCACCAGGTCCAACACCACCAGGTCCAACTCCACCAGGGCCGACTCCACCAGGCCCAACTCCACCTGCACCACCAGGGCCAACTCCTCCAGGTCCAATTCCTCCTGCTCCTCCAGGTCCAACACCACCAGGCCAAACTCCACCTGCACCACCAGGCCCGACTCCTCCAGGTCCAACACCACCAGGCCAGACTCCACCTGCACCACCAGGCCCGACTCCTCCAGGTCCAACACCACCAGGCCAGACTCCACCTGCACCACCAGGCCCGACTCCTCCAGGTCCAACACCACCAGGCCAGACTCCACCTGCACCACCAGGCCCGACTCCTCCAGGTCCAACACCACCAGGCCAGACTCCACCTGCACCACCAGGCCCAACTCCTCCAGGGCCAACTCCTCCTGCTCCTCCAGGGCCAACACCACCAGCACCACCAGGGCGAACTCCTGCACCACCTGGCCCAACGCCACCTGCACCACCAGGCACAAGTCCACCAGCACCACCTGGCCCATATCCTGTTCCTCCGAGTGCGGTTCCAGTCCCACCTGAGGTATGAAAATAGAACTCAATCATATTTCAGTGATTACAAAGTCTTAAAATATTACAAGTGTAATGTACAGGAGATTAATGGGAAATACCTGATTTGGGAGGTTTGGGTCCTATTCCACCAGCTCCTGGGTACTGACCACCACCTGGTCCATAACCGCCTCCATAACCTCCGTTATAGCCACCTGGGACACAAAATAATCAATGTAGACAAGAACTGCATTTAAGATTGGGCAAACTGTTTTGGACACGGAAATAAAAAATCAAGGTAAGTGACCACTCAGGTTAAGTAGAATATTTTTACTGCCATATTATTAGATGGTCAGGGGGAGCACCTCTGTAAGAGCAAGGTTCTGTGTGTTCATTGGTTGGTTAGTTCATTTGTTTGTTCCTAACATTTTTTGTAATGCACAGTGCTTAAGAGAATTACGGCATGCACTCTTTAGGCCTAACAGCCCTGCATAAGGGAAATACAGTGCACGCTCGTACAACAGGCAGTATGGTAGAAGTCACACAAGCATGAACCAACACTACAATGATGTACAGTACATCCACATGATTTTCTAACGGTAGTGGCTAAGTCAATGAAAGAATTAAATATTTTTTCAGTGATTCTCTTAGTTACTACAACACTGTACTAGCACAGCACTTTGGTATTTTTAAAGTGGACGTAGTTTCACTCACTCAAGAATAGACCTATGCATTTCTACTTTTTGGCTGGACCGCAACAGCGGGGCCAGCCCTATAAACGCGAATGTCTGTCACTCACTGACTGACTGACTGACTGAGTGATGAAGTTACACCATTGGTTGGCCGTGGCACGTGGCACATCATAGGATCACAGAGCCAGAAATGTAAGTTTCGTTTTCTCCACCATCTTGTTTCTCCGCTGAGATCGGGAGCCCGTTTCTCCCACACAGTAAGCAGGCTGACCAATATCATGCATGTAAGCTGAAGCTAACTGAAGCTAACTAAAGCTAAAGTAGAATCAATACAATTATATCATATCGCCGTTTATTACGATGCATATGCGCGAGCTCAGTCCACCTGACAGCCCTCTGTTCTGTCGGCGGAGAGAGAGACGCACAGAGCATGGCTTCCCGGAGTTTCCCGGGAGCACGGTGCCGGCCAGTGCCAATAGCTGGGCGCTGATTTGTTCCCGGTGATCTGGCTGAGATTTCGGTGGGGGTACTGACGCCGATGCGTCACCGGGTGTCCGGCGAATGGCGTTTTTGGCACCGATGGGTACCAGAGCACCGGGGCTTGGATCGGGAGGATCAGTGCGGGAGAGGACAGCGGCAGAGAGAGGAGACGGGACGCGCTGGAATGGAGATCTGTATGGATGTATGGACTATTATTCTGTATAGCTATTAACAGTCTACAGCGGAGTTAGTTACACCATTGGTCGGCCGTGGCACACCCATACACGGTCCAGCCATATACTAGGTTTTGACCTAGTCTTGTTAAAATTAGGTGTAATGTGAACTGAAAAAATGAAAACCACTGACCTCCAGGTCTGTAGCTTGTTCCAGCTCCTTGGCCTCCAGCACCTTGTCCAGCAGCCCCGAGCCCGCCGGCTCCCAGCCCACCGCCACCTTGACCTCTGCCAGCCCCGAGGCCCCCTGCTCCCAGCACTCCTCCACCCAGGCCCCCTGCCCCAAGGCCTCCATATCCTAATGAGCAGATAGGAGAGAAACAGCATTTAGCACTTCCTGTCCTTGATCTGGTGAGAACAATATGCTACATCATACATTAATGAATTCAGTCTGTCCATGTGCAACTCCACCCTTTAGTAATGTTATACATCTATGACAGCTGCCAGAGAGAAACCTCACAAGGATTAACTTGTTCTCCGGAAAGGTTTTGCACATTTGTTTGAAGTGTGGATGTTTGACTTTAAAACCTTTTAAAACTCTTATAGGGTAAGGCGATGGACGGGTCAGTGAACATTTAAAAGGCTGGAGAGAGAACTGAATTCTGTGTAGGAAGATGACTGAGGAAGCCAGTGTGAGACCAAGGAGTCAGTTTCTCTCTAATAAAAGACTGTTGTGGTATGAACCTAACTCTCATTCTCCAGCTCCCTGTTAAAAGCAGAGCTGGAGCACACCAGTGGTTCATATTGAAACGTTAAACGTTTATAGTTCAGTCTTAGTTTTAGCTCTTGAAAATTGCAAAAAGTTTGGTTGTTTAAATGTATTTTGTATCTGAAATGATTTTTTTCTCTGAAATGTAGTCTAATGGCTAATAACTCTGGATCACTGCATAAATGCAGTGTGGATTTAAATGGTTTTGTGTATTTTTTGTTTTGAATTACAGCATGGTGTTTGTAAATGCATGCCTTCATTTGCTTGTTCAGGTGATACAAGCAGGATGCGTGGGTCTTATTTTTCAGGGTGGAGCAGGGCAGCACAAACACAGACTTAATGGACATTATTGTGTAGAATGGATTAATAACAAGCTTGGCTGAGATGACCAGACTTTTGGTAAACTGGAAAGTGTGACATGTGAGTCTGTTTCCTGTGCTTACACTGACCCATTTTCTACCCACCGGCATTATGGGTGGAATTCAAAAGGTTCCACAAAGCCGAGGCTTAACCTCTATGAATCGTTTAGATAATATCACTAACATTCCTCATCCTGCATACGCAAGCTGCAGGTTTGGGGATGAAAAACAGAGAGGTCTGAAATTCCAAAGCAAATCAGTCTTTCTGACTGACGTGATGACTTCCGTTCTTTATCAGGGACCTGCCATGCCTAATGCATTAGCCTTTATCGCTTTGTGTGTGCAAGATTCTGTGTGTGTGTGTGTGTGTGTGTGTGTGGCCCCTCAACAATAGCTTATAGCCTTGAAGTAAAGAGGAAATGAAATAATGGTAAATGCATGCAATCCTTATCCTGCTGCAATGACTTGCCAGAGGAACAATATTTACAGTACAGGGGTGGACCACTGATCCGAGTGCAGTGCAGGGAACTTCCACTCATTGTGAGGGTGAAGTGATGAGGCCCGCTGTCAGCTGTGGCTTACAGCAGCCAATCATCTACTCATGAGCATTTAGAATAAAGTAGTTTAGAATTCATTTAGAATGCAGTTGTACTTCCAAATGATGGTTGTTTACCAGTCAAAATGCCTCTTTGAGGAGAAAAACGTAACCAGACACCAAAATCTATCAGCATTTAGCTGGTGGCGCGTTTCATTTCTCACCCTGCTCATGAGTGACCCAGTAAGTAGTAGTAGGAGTAGGAGTAGGACTTTATTAATCCCACTCTGGGTGATCTTTGTTGTCCAGAAATTCAGACATGGCTCTCCTATTGTACTGTGGGGGAACAAGTATGTGCTCAACAAGTATCTGTGTTCAGTATGGCTGATATCTGTGTATGCATTCATCTTGCATGTCAAATATTTGGCTCTCTTACCAAACTTTCCAGGTTTTCCCCCAGCTCCTGTGAACAAGAAAGATGGAGCTTTGTTACTTAGTCTCTGATTAGCGGTCTGTGAAATCTCTTGGATTGCAGTCAAATATTCATCATGAATTACGCTTATGAGCCAGAAAAATAAAATAAAAACTCCCTGCCTGTGCCTTGGCCACCTGGACCAGTGTAGCCTGGTCCAAAACCACCAGGACCGACTCCCGCCTGTCCGGTTCCATAGCCTCCAGGACCGATACCACCTGGTCCAAAACCACCTGGCCTGACTCCGCCCTGTCCCAGTCCTCCTCCTACTCCTCCTACTCCTCCAGCTCCCAGTCCGACTCCCAGCCCTCCAGGTCCTCCTCCACGACCACCATAGCCAGCTCCTAGACACAGAATGACACCAAGAAAAATCTGGTTTACTTTGCAAAGCTATAAAACACTTAATGAGTAAAACCATCATGATGACCTATGTTGTTGCTTTTACACTATTTCATAAATGATTGGACAGATTGCATGCATAAAGTATTTGGGACTGTATATCTAAAGAAGTTTCTGATTTAGGATCACTGCTCACCTCGTTTGACCATGAAAACTCATAATTTAAGAAGCAAAATGGGCTCTGATAAGTTGTCAGACACTTATGGAATGTTGGCCCTAATCAGAGACTGGTTTTCTTATGAAGTTTGCATAGACTTTTAACCAGACACAATCTTGGATCAGTACTCCAATTCTCAGAAGATTCATGCTTACAGGCACCGGTCCATCCTGAGTGTCTTACCTGTTTTAGGCGGTTTCACACCAGCTCCTGCAGGGAAAAGCAGCAGTAACAACTAACATTAGCGATCAACACGTCAACTTGACTGGACTTTGTACAGATGATGGATTAAAAAGATATCCTAATCAAGATGTCAACCAGCCCTCTTCCTCTTACCAGCCCCAACGCCTCCAGGTCCAGCTCCTAGTCCACCACTGCCTGGGCCATAGGTGCCGGGCCTGAAACCGACTCCACCTGGTCCAACTCCTCCTGGTCCAACTCCTCCAGGTCCAACTCCTCCAGGTCCAACTCCTCCAGGTCCAACTCCTCCTGGTCCAACTCCACCTGGTCCCTGACCACCATAGCCACCTGTGGAGTACAATGGTGACGAGGATTTGAGTAGGAAACACACACACACACACACACACACAATACTCATGTAGATGAACTCAGGCCAAACATGGGCACAGGCAGATGAAAGCAACAATACATCACACACATATTTATAGCAAGAGTTGATTCTTGTGGTAGAAAACAACATGAGGAATTAATCATCTGTAAGACATAAAAAAAAACCTTCTGTTTTGCCTGGCTTGTAACCTGGAACTCCTCCAGTAGCTGATGTCATTTAAACAAAATATATTGAAGAATGGAGGTTTGGCTATTCTGTGGGTGATGACACAATCTTAAATGTTTAAATATCAATTTTCATAAGCACATATGCATCTGAAAGCAATACCGATGCCTGTGTGTGACTTGAAGTGATGTAATTCAGTGTGCTGTCCTCTGTAAACCTGTTAACACCCATTTATCTAACTTTAAATGAGTAAATAGCATCTTGTTCTGAATAGACAAACAGTATCCACCTCCACCAGCTCCTGGGCCAAAGCCTCCTAGCCCAGTGCCAGCTCCCCCTGGTCCTGTTCCAGCTGCGGCTCCTCCACCGGGCCGAAACCCGGTTCCAGCTCCGACTCCTGGCCCAAACCCTGTTCCTGCACCTCCCGGCCCGAATCCGGTCCCGGCTCCACCTGGGCCAAATCCTGTTCCAGTTGCGGCCGGTCCAAATCCGGTTCCAGGACCTGCACCGGCACCTAGTCCAGGTCCAGCTCCACCTGCTGCACCGGCAGGTATGTATACACCTGAAACACAGCAACACAACCAGTTCAGCACGAAATCACCATAACATATGTGATTGTTTCAAGTTATAAACTGAATGTTCTGACTGTAGCTCTGCTCAACAACTATGAAGTTTGTAAAACGGGTATTATTAATGAAACTGTTTGCTGTTTTCTTTCCCATGATGGGCAGGAACTGCTATCTTTGGTATGAACATGGATCATTTGTACTGCAAAACATAAGAGAAAATAGAGGTAAGATTTCTATAATCTCCATTGCTCCTGCATTGTGTACATGATCTGTAAATAAACAACAGGCTAGTAGTGTTTTCATTGTTCTGGACTCTTCAACAGATGACAGAATATTCAGAGCGCTGTGAGTCATCTGTCAGGACTAATGAAGCATGGATTTCTCCTCGTTTTCAGCTCCTTATAAAACCCATTTTCATTTGTATAAACAGCAAAAATTACATATACCAAATAAGTAGGTGGGATACTGAAATAATAAACTATTTGATGTCATTTTAGCAGAGAGAGAGAGAGGGAGGGAGAGAGAGAGTATGCGAGAGGGAGGGAGAGAGAGAGCGATTATCAACCCTGTTCTCTCAGTCTTCAGTTTCTCTGTAACTGATAAGAAATATTCCTTCATCCAAAAGCCATGCATCTTTGGTCATAATTCTCACACTTTTCTGCACCTATGTTCTGTTTCACAAATCACGATAGCCAAAAATAGAGACGCGGAGAGCGAACAACTATAAAAGGAAAGGCTTTTAAGATGCCATAGCCCAGATGTGAAAAGTAGAAGTCTGCGGGGATTCCTAAAGAATGGGAGTTTTCTGATCTCAGAGTAATGCCATATACAGCATATTTGCAATGAGCGGTAAATAACTAAACTGTTAGTCATTCATCTCTGCCTGGGTTCTGTGAAACAGAAACCTCGGCCCCTGAAGGTTTTTGTGGTTTGGGACTGAATCTTCACTGTAATGAAACATGGGAAGAATGTATTCTCCTAGAGCTTTATACTTATATTACCAGGATTGTGTTACACAAGTACATGAAACAAAACAGTATGGGCATGGAAGTGAAATCACAATGATTGTTACTTTGACATTTAGACATTGTCCAAAGTTCTCTGTTTGGAAAGTTCTTCAATATCTCATTTTATTATAGGA
Organism: Centroberyx affinis; assembly: GCF_046629955.1. Taxonomy (NCBI): domain Eukaryota; kingdom Metazoa; phylum Chordata; class Actinopteri; order Beryciformes; family Berycidae; genus Centroberyx; species Centroberyx affinis. Next base: position 46,280 of record NW_027281933.1, on the reverse strand, counting down.
TTAGTAATGTTAGTCTAATTTTATTTCTCTGCTCATGCTATCATACTGTAATTGACATCTATTAATGTCTTGTAGATATAACCATACATTCAATTTATGTTGAAGGTGCAATGACAGTTTTCAATCTCCATGTGAAAAGAAATGAAAATTGGAAAAACTGGGCATTATATGAAGACTCAATTTCAAGCCACAATTTTAATTCAGTATGGTACAATAGACAGTTATATACCAAGATATTTATCACTGAACCTGAAAAATGTCTAGTGTTCCATTTGGTTATACTACTATGATGTCAGCAGGTACTTTCACACTCATTGGCTGGAAGCAATAAATGATTCTATGATGTCAGCACATGCATTCTGATTGTTCATAGAACATAGTTGAACTCTTTGATTCTATGTTTAAAACTTAATCATCTTCATTGCACACACTGTGCTGTTTCCAACAGTTTCAGTATTGCTGTTGATATTTTGGATACATGATTTTTGTCAGTTTATTTATAAATCAGTTGACTGTGCAAAGTATAGAGGCATTAGTACAATTACTCCTCCAGTACACTGCAGTGAAACCAAAACACAGACACCAAACAACCAGTGATATGACACTCTTCTCCCTGCTGTGTGTGGATCAACTCCACCTGATCTTGGATGGATCCAAATTACACAACAGCTTGGAACAGTGTTCTGCTCTGACAAGAGGAGGAAGAGCTGAAATGAAAAATACACCTGGCTTGCTCTCTGTTGGCGTACTGGGACTAGGTCAGGCATTACAAATATTATGGTTTGTTCAAGCGCTATCCTCCTTCAGTCTCTGTTTCTTTTTACAATATAAGAAGTGCTTACAATGTTTACATTATAAATTACATTGAAAGCTCAGCTGGACATGGAACTAAAACTTTAGCGAGAATAATACATAGCTACTTCTCAAAGCTCTAAAAGGATTTTTGTGCTTCCTAACAACGCACAGCAACAGAATTTGAGAATATTCAGCTAAAAAAAAACAAATACTCCAGAAGAGAAGAGAACAGCACTTTTGAAAGCTTTTTGACACAAGAGAGGCAATACATGTCAAACACAAGCTCAGCACTGCATCCTCCACAGTCTGACTCCTAGGCTGAGACAGAGCTGGGGATGAGGCTGACCTTTGCTCCTGTGCTTTCAGTGGGGAGGATGCAGGATCAAACCCATTCACACATGCTGCTAACCTGTTCAGAGATGTAAATTTAGCTAAAAATTGGCTGCAGAGATGATGCTGATGATGATGAACAGTTTAAGAGCTGCAAAAATAATGTCACTTCTTTCAAGAAAGTTCTTGAAACAAGTAAAACCACATTGAAGACGAGACACGTTACCCAGATTTCTTCATTTGTTTTAAGAAAAGATTTTAATTTAATGTTGATCATCATCATCAATAACATAATTACCACACTTGCAGCATCCAATTTGCCCTAGAATCTTTGAGCAACCTGTTCATCATCATCATCATCATCATTATCATCGTGGTGGCTGAAGCTCCCAACATCTCACAAATCACAAAAATCACAAAACTATTAATAAAGAAAACAGAACCTGAGTTGATACATCCATCTGAAATCCCTCTCCAGTCAGCACTCTACACTACATGAACCTCATGTCCCACGTGAGCCACAGGTGCTGTGCTGCTGAGCTGTGGTGTAAATGCAGAGAAGGGGACCCACCTCCTTGTAGTGAGGGCTTCCACAGAGCCAGCAGGACGACTCCATGCAGGTACGTGGCCACCGTCCCTCTCGCCATCTCGCTCCCAAATGTCCCTCTCCTCCACCAAGCCCCAGGTTTTATCCCCAGCAAGCCTATCAGGACTCAACCAGGCCTTGAGCAAAAAGGAGGGAAAATAAAAAGAGTGAGACAGAAAAGAAAAAAAAGGGACAGGATGCAAGACAGGACACTATGTAATTGGCTAAGACACACAGGAGAGAGAGAAAGAGAGAGAGAGAACACACTAGATTCACTGGATCACTTCATTAGACAAAATGGGTTGTTCTAACCCCCCAATGACTGTTTGGGCTACATTTATTTGATTCACTACTGCCAAAAAACAAAGAGAGATGGAGGGGGGGCAGAGAGAGAGTGGGAGAGAATTGTAGAATTGTAGAAGTTGGGGGTCCCTCCCTCTCTCTCTCCCCCCCCCCGCAACCTCAAAATGAAAAAGAAATGGGACCATGCCAGAAATTCTCATGGATTCCAAAACAACGTCATGTTTAAAGTCAAGGGAAAGCAGTAACTTTACTGGCCTGATAAGGCAGACATGAATATTTTTTATATTTTGGCATCTATTTGCAGCATATAACTTAGGTAAAGCCTGGCATATCCTACAGAGATCCATGCAGCTGCGCCCTTAGCATGATATTGCAAAATACATTCAGAATGATGACTTGATAAATATTGGGGAGATTGTGTCTGTTTGCAACATATAACTTAAAAAGTGGCTGGATAACATACAAAGACAGCAACATTATAGGTGCAGTCTATTTTCTGAAATGTGTTTGTGCCAGTGAGTGTGTGTGTTTGTGTGTCTCTAAGTCTTTGTTTGTACAGAGGGTGTTTGGCAGGCATCCACACATCAGAGCTTCACTGAAGAGAACATGAAGTCATGAAATGTAAACCTGTTACTCATAGACTGGCCTAATTACAGAATATGACATACATCAACCAGGTAGAAGTGAATACTGACCTTTACTGTGGGACTGTCAGATCATAGCATCTTCATACATATGTATGGGAGGTAAGAAAAGACCAGCAAGTATGAGAGAGACAGGAAAGGAGTGCAAGAAAAAACAAGGAGGGGGAGAAAAAGATGGGGGGGGGGTGGGGGGGTAGAGAAAAAGGTTTTTGATATGACAAAGATTTTTGTTATATTTCTAATATATATTTCTAATATTTTATAGCAACTGGATTGCTGCAATAATACTGTAGGAGAAAGATGTCATGTTGCCTGTGAATCACCTGCCAACCAATAGAGTTTTACCAACAAAGTCTCAGTTTGTTCATCACCTTGTGTACACAAAGAGTCCTGGTTCCCTTCATTTTCAGCCCCCATAAAGGGGGGAATACCTGGAAACAATGTTTTTTGTTACAATGTTTTTGGTGTTGATTTGATTGTGTTTTTTTCTCCTTGTTTGGGCTGGCTGGTTTTGCTCCAGTTCCAGAGGGTCTGTGTCTGGCTGCATCGCTGAAACATTTTCTGTGTCTGGAGATAATAGGCCTGGAAACAGATGAGGCAAACGAGCTAATTGCACCTAAACACAGAGAGACGGAGGAAGAGAGAGAGATTTGCTTTGAATCCAATTATAGAAAGCGATGTGCTCATCCTCTGGCACAGGCATGGAGCTTCGCAGTTGATGAATGGACATCATCAGACAAGGAATTTTTCTGACTTCTGGGAGGAAGACAGGAGTACAGTATGTCAAATCTTTGGTAAATTAAACTATTTTGTAAATCATGTTCACCTGCAGTTGTAGCCCCATGACCCATGACTATGGCTCATGGCCACCTGCCTAAGCCAAACAGGGTTCACAGGCGAGCTGTGGCCGGTAAACCTGATGAATCTGAGCTTCAGCCATGCTCAGTGACTGCTGCCGCGGCTATGGACTTCTTGTATAAAATCCTGTTTGGTCAACAGTTTATGTGACTGATTGAAACAGTGGCAGAGCTTTTTGCTCGACTAGTCTGGAATGTAGCAAAAGTTTTTGAGATGTGATCATCCAGACGTTGTTGGCTCTGAGTTCTGTCTAAAATGATTTTATTAGAAAAGGAGTGTATTGTATATTTATGTCTGTCTGAGTGTGTGTCTGCACTCTGACTGTGAATGCATATGCCTGTGTATGTGTGTATGTGTGTGTGTGAGAGAGAGAGAGGGAGAGAGGCAATGCTACCTGAGCACCCATAATTGGTCCTAAAGTGTAGTTTTATTGCTCCATTTTCAAACCTGGTATGCTTTGTGTTCAGCTTTGATGGAACTACATAGTTATGTAGTGAAATAATGATGAAGTAATAAGAACAAGGAAAAAAAAAAGGAAAAATGAAAACTATACGCTTAGAGCCATATGCATTTTTTAGAGCCAGGGTAATGAATGCAGACATGCAGGTAGAGACTAAACAGCACAAAAAGTGCAACAACAGGGCGACTTGTCAGGCACTAGAGAAAGTTTGGAAATCTCACTGATGTAAGTTTAGGATCGACCATAATATGAACATCAAAGATGCTCTGATAGGCTATATATCGAATTGCTGCATATGATACTCCATTTTTCTTTTTTTTATCCCATAAATTTCCTTTAATAACTCAAATGCCCTGCATTCAGAGTTGGTGTAATGGTTACATGGGACCATATGTAACACTGCTGGCTTAGAATTGAGTCCTGACAAAACCTTATCAGTGTCTTCTTCACTCTGTCTCCCAGCTTTCATAACGGTCTGTTAAGAAAATGTAATATAAGGGAAGTGAACTGTATTTTTGCAAGGAACAGAAATGCACAGAAATGCAAGTTCCTAAGAGTCTCTAACATTGACAGTAGTCAGAGAAACCAGGAGGATACAGGAGAGCTAATTTGTAGAGCACGAAAATCTGACGTGTTTACTCACTGTGAGTGCAGGTTTCCTGTACGGATATGTCCTTCGTGGCTCATAATTACACACACACACACCTGTACACACGTACACGCATAGGGAAATATGAAATGACCATGTCCAGCATTGTGCATGTGTGTGTAAATAGATTATGTTTCGCATACACTCCCACATTCATCACCACAAACACACACATACACAGAAATGTTAAAGGAAAAAATGTCTTATATCTGTTATATATCAACAATATGTAACTGCGTTCCAGGAGTTATTCTATGATGAAGTGTTGGAATTTACTTTTTTTGTTGTACCCACTTTCCCTCAACCAGCCTTGCCTTCTTCTGCTTCAGTTAGTGACTTCCTACATTTCCCAAAATGCCTTTCGACAACCCCCAGAGAATATGCCTAAAATTGTTGCGTCCAGCTGTGGGTTTTACGTGAGCAATAGCGATAGTGATAGCATGGTAAGAGCAAGGGAGAGTATTTCCAGTCGCGAGAAAGCGAGTCACGCCCCTTACTCAAAACTTGTGACTGCACTGGATTCTGGTCTATTGAAGCTACTGTTGGTGGAGAAATTGGTATCTCTACTTCTTCTGCGATGGATTTCTCCCTGTATGATTGCAGATTATGAGTGCAAGTTTAGAAAGAAGCCCTCGCTCTTTGATTCTGACACCAAATCCTGATGTTTACCGTTGATGTTTAGATGGTTGAAAGATTTTCTGCTATTAAACTCTATTGTAGCTGCGCTGGAAATATCTCTTTGTGACGTCACGTTGTCTACGTTTGGCCAATAATTCATGCACATCAGAAAAATACACTACCAAACAACAAAATTGGCCCAGAAATGCAAGGACCATCGCCAGTAGCAGCTTTTTAACAGAGATCAAGTGTTTTAGGGTGGATTTTTTCTGTAAATGAACATGGCCCACATTGTGCTTATTATGTGTGTAAATAGTCTGATTCACATACACTTTCACAGTCAGCACAACACACACACACATCCACCTGCCATTCACTTCCCCCGTGCCATGTACCCACAACTTTGCCAGCTCAGAGAAGCGTATCGGTGTTATAAGTAAAGTAGCCGACTGAGTAGTGCCTGTTTTTAGTTTACCTAACGTCTACCTAGCGTTTACCTAACGTCTGCTGCCTATATATGGGTGTGTGTGTGAGCTGGAGGAGTGGAGGACTGCTCACCCCCTCCAGACTGTTAAGTTACCCCTCTGGGTGATGGAGGGAGAGAGGGAAAGAGAGATACAGGGGGGAAAAGAGGGAGAGAGAGAGAGAGAAAAAAAAAAAGGAGTGAGACAGACAGCACTCAGACAGACAGAAAAACAGACAGACATGCACACTCAGACTTGCACTTGTTTGACTTGATAAAATGGGCCAAGTGCTGGTGTATGTCAGGCTGGAGGTCTGGGCAGGATCGACTTTCACTGCCGGCCCGTGCCAAAGCATTACACCTCCCAGTCCAACAGCAACCCCCTCCCTTCCTCCCTCCCATCACCCCTGTCAGACAGGTGCAACAGTCAAAACAAAGGTCGCCGTGGAAACCATTTATCTAACATTGCACAGTTGGATGTGGTCAGGTGAACAATAGATCCAACAGGGAATTATCCGCCTCAGGAACAGAGCACTATTGTAATTTTTTTTAATTGTTCCCTCTAATCTGTTCCAGCGTGTAGCCCCGGCCCTGGTGCCTCATCGTCATCCAGGCTGTCTGACTTGTTTAAATGAGGATTGGTAACTCAGCTGCCACAGAGGATATATCAAAACTATGGAATCCCAGTCCTGACATATTGATTAATTAATGCACAGACAAACCAGGAAATAAATAAAATAATAAAACATTAAATCAATAAATACATTCATTTATTTATTTCCCAATTCCTTTGTGCATTTATTTATTTATTTCCGTATATCTCTGTGTATTTGCAAATTTATTAATTGATCTATTTATTTATAAAAAAAAGATGCTGATGATCTGATTTGTGACTGCTATATTAACACTGATCACAGTCCGAGAAAGACATTGACATTAGCGATGTGGCACTGTGAGGCAGGACAGGGGGAGACAGACATGAACAACTAAGTAAGATGTCAAACTAATTGAAATAACAGCATTATTAAATTATTAGATAGAGCATTATAAATCCTTTTGTTAACCCTATACCCAATTCAATACATTCTACATTACAGACTAGATTGATTTGAACTCTGCTGAATTGCACGTCTTCTCAGAGTTAATATTTAATGGGGGAAATGCCCCAATTATCGCTGAACCCACATACGACAGAACATTTAAAGCAAAGACGATAAGTATTTGGCTAAGTGGCTTAATTAAGTCGTTGAAGCAGAATTACATCATAAACAGCATGGGAACACTTACAACTCCCAGGAGTGTCTTCTCCTTCTCTTGCTCTCTCACACACAAATGTACACAAAGGCGCACACACACACAGACAAAGGCACATGCACACACACACACACACTCACACATACCACCATATCACAAACTGCTGAGGAGTGTGACATCAGATGAGTTATGCGGCATGATGTCGCCCGTTACTAGCAGGCCCCTTCCCATGACTCATAACGACCCTCGGGACGGAGGGGAGAGGCTTCTCGTCCCAGGGGGGTCGAAACAACACCAAATCAAGAGCAGGGCGCTACATAAACACTGCAGCACTGTACAGTGCAGAGAGGACCATCCATCAAAATGCAGCTAGGAGACAAAAAAAAAAGACTGAAAGAGGTGCGGGATGTGGGAAAAAGCTGGGTTAGAGGCCATGCAGAGCAGAGTGAGAAACCGAGAGGCCAGAGGGCTCAGTGTGTGTGTGTGTGTGTGTGTGGGTGTGTGTGTGTGTGTGTGTGTGTATAAGGGATCTGCAAAGGGAGTCTTGAGTCGACGGGTTTTGAGTCCTTCAACCCACCAAAGTGAGAGGCAGAAAGTGATTGTAGGGGAATGTCAAAGTCACACATGCTCTGCAGCAGGTCAGTGAACTCAGCATAAATCAGAAGGTAATTTCTCTGTGATGTCAGAGATAGGATTTCAGATACCAGGACAGCAAAACGAGACAGGCCCACTTCCTGCCAAGTTCCCTTCACTTTAGTAAACGATGGAGTGTGTGTACATGTCCGCTGCTGCAGCGCGCGATCTCACTCTCAGATGTTTTGCGGTCCACTCTCTTCAAGCAGACTGAAGTAAGTGGAGTGATGAGGTCAGCACTGCACTTCATGCCAGCTGTCCTCTGACATGACAGACACACACTCATATGCACACCACACACACACCCTTTATCTCTCACAAATCCATAGCACATGACACACTCAACACAACCAACTATCCTACATGAAACCTGCATGACTGCACACATATTACATTCTCTTGTTTAAAGAGCACTAGCATTGTATTGTGGATCTGAAATGCTGCATTAACTTACATTTTCACATCTACCAAGTCACATGAGAGCAAGCTAATGTAAAAGCACTTTACAATATAATCCAGAAGATAATTAATGAGAACTTGAGACTGATACAATTCAAATTATTCAACAGAGTTTATTATTTCCACCCCACAGGTACCATAACGTGTGTGTGTGTGTGCTAAATGTTATTGAAGTGATGCATCTATTCAAACAGCAGTCACCATTAGTGTGTGGCTACAAGTGTTTATGGTCCAGCTATTAGACAGCAGAGCTGTTTTTAAGTCTTTTGGTGCAAGTCCAAGTCAAGTCTCAAGTCATTCGAGGCAAGTCCAGGTCAAGTCTCAAGTCACTTGAAACAAGTTACAAGTCTTTCAGGGCAAGTCACAAGTCAAGTCTTACTGTAAGTCTTCATAATTGAACTCAAGGTGCAGGTGTTTCAGGTCTGTGAATGCTGACCATGCCCATTACAATGACATAGGACCAGTTTTTGTGTTTTTAAAGTTTTCCTTTCAAAGCCTTTTTTTATTCTATTATTTTTCTTTGCTGCAGACCTGGCTAAAACATGACATTAGACAGTGGATTACGCCAAATGACTCAATTTACAAAACTTGAGTGAAATTAAACATGAATTTGGTACGGAGAACTATGTGCTAGGTATACTCCCTCTCCATATTGAAACAGGTCGTTGGGTGGGAACTGTTGAGGAAGAGAGACTTTGTTATTTGTGTGAACATAATGAGATTGAAAATGAGATACATTTTGTTTTGTATTGCCCACATTACCACGATTTAACAATGAGAAAATGATCTACTCCTTATGCAGCAGGACACAGGTATACTGGCACAAAACCTTTTTAATTTCTGACTATTTAGAAAAAGCTTGGGCTAGAAGGCAGACAGCACTGTATAGATGAGATGATGTACTTATGTTCTTTTGTTGTTTTTTTCCATGGGTATTTGTTCTTGTCATATTAGGAGTATTATAGTACCGGAATGTATTTCATGTACTTAATGTGCTTACTGTAATGAATTGAGTATTGCTTACAGCTATAATATAGAAAACTGAAATTTTGTTTATTTTATCGGTGTCTTGTAATCCCATGTGGGATGGTCCACCTAAGTGGCATGACACGTAAATAAAAAAATTCATTCATTCAAAAAATGACAGCGACCTCCTGGGTGTGTGTGTGTTACGCGCCCCGCGCATCCAAGCTGCTTATTGCGCAATTGGGAAGGACAATCAGAAAGGGAGGAGAGAATGTGACGGCCGCGGAGAAAGGAGACTTACAGGGAATTGTTCACACAAATATTGCAATTATTTCCTATCAGACATTGTTGGACAAAATGGACTACTTGGACAGCTTAACTCTATTCATATACATGTATTATTTTTTATTTATTTTCTGAACTCAGCCACACAATTTCTGTAATTTCTCTGAGTTGTTTGCCGCTTTCATCCTGGTGCAGCTGGACCGGATGGAGGCTTTGCGGCGTGTTTATGCTTCAAGGCATTTAGGCCTAATCACACACACACACACATGTATGTGCAATTGGAAGCATGTGACATCCAATTGCACATACATTTTGACTTATTTTAAATTCAATCCCCCCCCCCAAAGTTTTGCGCTGTTGATTTGCATGTTGATTTGTAATGGAATTCACTAATGATGAACATTGAGATTTTGTTTTTGAAAGTTATGAAGGCCATAGAACAAAAAACTACTATCAACGTTGGATTACTAAAAGGTTTATCTTCATACTTTGGATAATGCTTATTGCCTACAATTACTCAACATACTGTATGCTAAAGTGTTAGCATGGAGAGCTGTCTCCCAGACTTACAGAGATGATTTTGGTGCCAATCCTATCATCAGAGATTGGGTAACCCCCAAAAAATTGGTGCAGTAGTTTGACAAACTTATTAACCCTCCTTCTTGATGATATCTTGTAAATTTTGATATAACCTCATCATATATTATCAAAAACACTATCTAAATCACCTTTGCTTTGGAGAAACCCTCTGTGCTCAACGTAAAAACAACGTGTCAGACATCGTTTTTCTTTTCACCCTCCTTCGTCTTCCTTATCTCCCCTCTCTTCCCCCTTTTCCACACTTTCAGATTCATACAGTTACATAGCAGAGATGATACTGTATGCAGTGCCAGGACTATGTGGAAATCTGGAAAAGCCAACCCAATGTTTAGCTCATCAGCACATCCAGAGTCACGCAGGGGTCAGGCTCATAGCAGGCATGAAGACCCGAATGATTCAAATTTTACACTACATCGCCTTAATAGGAACCCCCATCATGCAATCTGAGGTCATTCAATCCCCTGCTCATAGTATTCCCCGCTCAGTGAAGGAGAACCTAGCTGAGGACAAAGATGATGAGCCCATCTCTGTCATCACCACACCGCCAGGACTGCGGCAGCCAGATGGAGGCAATTTGGGCTCGGTAATCGTCTCATTGTCCTGCTGACATCATCAGAAGAGGCCACTTAGACAGCAGGCTCATCTATCTCCTTGCCTGATCTGAAAGCGTTTTTACACTGAAAGCGCACGCTGAAAACCTTTCTCCTGATGCAATTCACACCTATCGGTTTTCTTGTGGGATTTCTACTCCGGACCCTTTGTGATTGGTCACAGTCTGAGAGATGATGAGCGCGGTGATGTGATGATGAGGAGTGGAATTCCCTGGCTTCGTCCATGTCTGTAATGACAGGATAGGCAGAGTGTTCAGCGAGTCAGGTTTTAGGTCATGGTGTAAGACGCTGGTCTACATATTGTACTGTATCCCTCCCATCAGTCAGTCTGTGTGTGTGTGACTGTGTGTGTGTGTGTATTCAGAAAGTAAGGGCGCTTTCACACCAAGCGTATTTGGAGCAGTTTATTCAAACTCTGGAGTGGTTACTGCTTTAGTTCGGTTCATTTGGGCAGGTGAGAACAATGCCATTTGAACTCATGGACGCACCAAATAGCCGCAGCGAGACGCCTGAAACTGTTTTGGCCCTCCTCCAAGTGAGCTGTGGTGCGGTTCATTAGGAGTAAGAATGTAATTGTACCAACTACAGGAAACGACCCCCAAAACGCACTGTTTTATGGGCATAAGGAGACGGGTGTTGACATCTGATAGCCAGCAATTATACTCGCGTTCATTTAGCGTAGCAAAATGAACCGCCAAAATCTCTAAGCTCGCAGGATGACGGGTTATCAAAACTCCAGTAAACAAGCTACTTGTGAGTTGTGCTTGTAATTGGGCAGTGTGAACCTAAACAATCGAAATGCAAAAAAGCAACAAAGTAAACTATTCCGCTATCATTCGGACCAAAGAAATGAACTGTAGGTGTGATCGCGCCCTAAAAGAGAGCAAGAACATGAGAGAGAAAGAGAACAGCAAACAGAGGAGTACTTTTCTGAAAGCTTCACTTGGCTTTAGTGCTTAAGTACAGACAGATATTCCTTGAAAATGACTTTCCAGGCCAGTCTCGGTGGTCCCAGAGGGAATAGTTTAATAAAGTTTCATTACCAGAGGGACAGAGATGGAGGCTGGCCAGTCAGATAAGAGCGCTCTTGGAGCCCTCGCCACTCCCAGAGTGAACGATGACCTGCTGCTTGACTTATGTTAACGGCAAGCTGATGCAACGGTGACAGAACACACACACACACACACAGACACACACACAGTTTGAGAATGAATAAACATGAACATATACATGGTCTTGTGTAATGGATTACTTGAAATGGGATTACAGTAAATTGTAGTATCTGAAATTGTATTAAAACAGGGAAACAGTAATCAGGAGTGTTAATTTTCCCATTGGCCAGACTCAATCTAACTGCTGACTCGGTGGCCTTGGTACTCTAACCAAGTGGCTTTTAAGTGTCTCCCCCTTATCGCCATGATTGATGTCATCAAAATGCCACAGTTACAGCAGACAGGTGGCTGGACCTGTGACGTTATACAGTTGTACAGTCACTCACCAAAGTGTAACCAGTGAGCCAACATTGTGCACATTACCCACATACAGTACATGCGTATCATCATACATCACAGCCCGCTCTGGCCAAGATGTTTTTGTTGGCACTGAAACCTGTTTCGAATTCTATTTTTATTGTTTTCTTAACTACTGTGAGAAAGGTTTAATAAGACTTTCAGAGGAATAGTGTACAGAGCACTGTAAAGAAAGTGGCCAGAGTAAACTAGTGAAATGTGACTTAACTGGAAAGATGTGTGAACTGGAGAGTTGATGAAGTTGTTCTAGTGGCTTACTGTAATATGCAGGGGAAGACAAAATAACAGAAACACCTAGTAAGGAGCAGGGCCCCCCTTTGCTTTCAGAACATCTTCAGTCCTCTTTTCAATGCTGTCATACCAGTCCTGAACTGTGTGTAGTGGGATACTGGGCTAATAAAAGCACCTGGTCCTGTAAAATGGCCTCATATTCCTCAGCAGTCGGCAACAGAGATTGTGGGTTGAAGGTGCTCTTTGTAATTTTCCCAAACATAAATCTGCCTGGATGCAGGAAAAAGGCTGACAGACAACTCATCAGACCATGTTACTTTTTCACTGCTCAGGGGTTCAGGTTTTGTGCTCCTTACACCAGGTTATGCATCTTTGTGCGTTGGACTTGGAAACAGTTCGTTTCAGAATGGCAGCCCTGTCATAAATAGCAGCTTTTTGAAGCTGACAAAATACAGTTTCCGTTGAGACTGTTGCACAAAGGTGTTGATTCAATTTTGTGGTAATTTAGTTTTGTGGTGTTTAGGAACTGTTACAGTAAGTGTCCGTCTATCTCTGTCGGTGATCTCCGACATGCTGTCATGATTTTTGACTGTTCCCCTTGCCAATAATTTTGCGGTTTTTGTGACCAGTGCCTGTACAATTCAAGCGCCAACTATTTCACCTTTTTACAACACTGCAAAATGGTATTTGTTTAAATGGGATTCGCCTGTCTCGCTGCTTTTGGAATTGTGATTTAGTTACCGTACTTCAAAATCTTTTTCTGTGCTGTAAGTCGATTTACCAAATCAAAACTAAATCTACTTGTAGCTGTAGCTTGAGTAGATTTGCTAAATTAATTGAAACAAATAAGTAGCTTTACATAGAGGGTGAATAGACTTACTGAGTTACAATAAATGTGACTGAAATGGAAAGGTTTGTTTCTAAAGCTCCACACTCCTCCTGGCCGTATTCCCTGCTCAGTTTTTCTGGGATGCCCCTCTCACAGGCCTCATAACATCAGCATCCATGTGTTGAGCCAGACAGCGTCTTACTGTTACAGTTAAAGGACGTTACTGTGTGTGTGAGTCAGCGAGAACAACACCGCTGACCTGTGCAATGACTACATGGCAAACACAGTCGTTACCATGACGATGCGTGGCACCCGACCAGTGCGGAGCGGAGCGGGACGTGTTGTCGCGAGGCTGTTGTGTTTTCTTGAGTGTCTGCAAACAGAGTGAGAATGAAAGATTGACAGAGAGGGAGAGAGAGAGAAAAAAAAAGGCTGCTAAAATGTTAGGGTAATAATGATGTAACATAGTGATCATGGCATGAATTTAGAAGGATCTATTACTCCAGACTGTTAAGTCTTAGATATTCACACTTTAGGCTATTTCTGCACCCTTAATCATTCTGAGCTAATCGGAAAGAAAAATGTACAAATTATGCCATAATCCTACTTTGGAATGAAGAGTTTGACATAACAGTTTGAATCCAAGGTTGAAATCTAACATCAGTGCCTCAACAAAATCCTCATCCAGATCAGCTTGTTGTTCAGTACATTTAGCTTTTAAACTTTAAATAACATTTGAACAATTCAATCAAGGAAGCCATTTGACATGTTATGAACAGGAAAAAAAAAGAATTTCTGAATGTGGAAGAGGGAATGTAAATCAATAGGCAATGAATCTCCACTCATACTCATAATGTTGTGTTATTTGTGAGAGGGATTGTCAGTGAACAGAAAGCGTTGTATATCTAATGACTTATGATGATTAAAAACTGCGTTAAGCTAGTACTTACCAGACTAGATTCATGGTTAACAAATGATTTAATGCAGCTATTAAAAATGATATGGTTGGAGGCTAAACTGTAACTATAGAGCAAGACAGACCTGGACTATATGAGACTGGGAACATAAACATAAAGCTCACATATCTTCTGTGTATGGATGTGTGTACATTGCTGCAGTGTGTGTGTATGTGTGTGTGTGTGTGAGTGTTGATTGTGTGTGTGTTGCCAGTGCATGCCACAGCTATGACCGTACAGTGTCTGATCCTTGAATCGCCGCCCAAACACAACAGGAGAATTTAATCACTCCCGAGAGAGAGAGAGAGGAAAAGAGAGAGAGGGAGAGAGAGGGAAGGAGGGATGAAAAGAATAAAAGAGAGAGAGAGAGAGAAGGAAAGCAGGAGAGGTTGAAAGAGCGAAAGAGAGGGGGAGGAGGAGAGAAAGACGTCGGACAGTTTGACTGAGCTGTCACTCAAGCCCTTGGCAGCAGCATTAATCAGCTCTGCTTGTGGCGCATACCTGCAGCACGTTCCCCTCTCCTGACCATACATAGAATCAGGCACAATCAGACAGCCGTGATATAAATATTGAGTTTAGACGCTTTGGCAGCTGAAACTGTGACCTAAATGCTGAAACTATGAACAGCGCTGATGGGTGTTTCTTAGAAGCAAGAGAGAAAAAAAAAACGAATGAAGTTACTGTAATCTTTTTATAGACTATCTGGGCAGTCTGGTGTGGCAAAACCATTAATCATAGAGAGGGACTGAATGCCTTCACTGGCTGGAAGCAGATATTTGACATAATACTCCTCGCAACATGAAGGCAGTCATACTCAAGGGCAACTGTTTTGGGGCAATTCTGTTGGGCAACAGTAGCTATGGAGATGCTTCACTATTGTTGCTTTAATCACAAAGGAAAATCTTGTTTCCAGGAGACATTTGAATAGTTTTTTGCCCTTGTGTGGCTGGGTTAGTTTCTTGTTGCTGGGAGCATTGGTGAAATAACTGCCTGATGTATTACTACACTAAGATGATGTGTCATTTCTTTTTGTCTCATCTCGTCTTGTGATATCCAGTCTGGCTGCGCTCACTGGTGCCTTACTTTTACAGAATTATTACAGAGTCTTCACAAAAATTCATATCTTCCATTAAGTCATTGTCATAGTGACCAGGCCTGTTGTTTATTGTTAAGTCAGTTATGCTTTATGGTAGATTAAACTCTGCCTGGATAGTCTGCCACTACACACCTCTCCACCAGTGGTAGAAATACTGTAAAATAAACCAATGATATGGTGATTTCTCAAACACTGAATATAAAGAATGGGCCTGACATGAGGACACATTGAGAGCCAACATTTCCTGCAGATTATCAGAATTGTTCCCACAAATAGAGCACAAAGTGCCTCTGGACGATTTCCCAATTTCCAGACAAATCGCGCGTCACATTTGGAGACCCTTGCCAAAAACGGAGAGATTTATGTCGTCATTACAGTACATAACCTCCGATGTTGCACATCCCCAACACAAAACTTCTGTTCAACCTGGCCAGTGAATTGCTCTGGATTTGATTCATGTTTCACCATATCACAAGGAGATATCTTTAAATTTGTGTACGCATTTACTCCAAATGAAACAATGAAGACGTTACAATCGTGGCTTGATGTCTGATGTGTGCCAGTTCTCTGTGTTTCTGCCCCACAATGTGAAACAACTGTCGACACGACCCAGCTGCTGGCACTGGATGATGACATATCGCCTTTCTAATAGATGCTGCAGCAATCATTACTCATCCAGGTCAAAGGTTGCCTGTGTAATGTTTGTTCCATTAGAGTTTTTTTTTTTTTTTTTTTTTTAAACTGATGTTCGAAGAACGAGTCAGTGGAGACTTCAAGCTTCAAGTTTTCATCAAGTGTTCAGAGATAGAGCTGCAGCCTCGCAGCTCCATTATCTGCGGATGACCTCACTGCACTGTGGGAAATGTCCGAGGTTTTCTGCCTCCATCACTGTTTAATTCAATCATACTTTCTCTGTCAGTGCAAGGACTGATACTGATTCACATGGTCATGGCTGGGATTCCCAGTGATTCAGAATAAGGATTAGTCTGATTAGTCTAGTCTTGTTTATTTATATAGTCCTTTATCACAGTCAGGTCTCAAAGAGCTTTACATACCATCACATACATGTCATATACCACACTACATCATACATATACTGTACATGCTACATACATACACATTATATACATCCTATACTAGGTCATATACATACTTCATATGCATTGTTTACTACATCATATACATACTGACTAATGATTGATCCTCAAACAAACACGTGCATTTACACACACACACACACACACACACACACACACACACACACTCAGGATTGTTGTACACAAAGAAGCCAACTCATAACACCTGTTCATGCAACACTACACCTTACAAATGAAACCTTTAAATTCACATGTTCAAGCATGAGCATGGCGAATTCAAATCTATGCAGTTCAAATGCAGTCTCTGCTGGCACTAATGTCTTTCCATACAAGGGGTCCCTACTGAGCAATTTTACGTTGATTAGACGTTTAAAACACGTCTAAATGGCCATAGCCGTCTAGGCTAAATTAAGTTTAAATGGGGTTGAAAAGTGAAAGTTTATTAGATGTCTATACATAGACAATATTATCCTGGACTATATGAGAGCTACGCATAGACGCAATGTTGAAATTATTTCTTGTGCTCCGATAATTATCTTGTAGGCTAGTCTACAGGACTTCTCTGGTACATATTTTTGGTATTTACAGATGTTTATTCATTGTAATAATGTATTTACTGCTTGGTCTAAAATAGGTCTATACATAGCTGTAATGATCCTGGGCTATATGAGAGCTAAAGCATAGACGCAACGATGAAATCACGTCTTTTGCTCAGTGGGTCCCTTTCCAAATTATTTTGAGGTATTTGGGGATGTGCAAGAGGGGCTTTTAATTACTGAGGCAAACTCTTCATGCATGAGAGATTTGGCGGTCAACAATAGCTACTACTAACGCAAAAACACCCTGAAGAAATCCTTGCAAATCATTATGGTTCCCAGGATGCCGATGTCCACATGAAGCAGAAACATACTACAAGAGAAACATAAAACTCTAATTATATCATGGGAGTCTTATAAGTTCTATACAACCACCATAGAAACTACCACAATGCACAAACATCACATACATCATTCACATACCATCACAGACACACGCACACACGCACACACACACACACACACACACACCTTGTCAGAAGACATGGCCAGTTTAAATGTGTATCTGTTCTGTATGTCACACTAACGCTACTATATGCCTCAGTAAAGCTACCCTAGCAAGTCTGGTGTGCTGATTCCAATTTGAATCAAGATTTCCATACCAGCCTGTTCTGCATTATCAGAGTCACGTTGTGTGTGTCATGACTGAGGTAATTCTCTGGTCCGAGGCCTGGTTGTTTGAGGTCTGAGGGTCCAGAGACCCCCCCACCAACATCTACTATCTACTGTCTGTCTGTCTGTCTCACTCTCTGCTCCCAACTCACTGGAGCCAACACTGGACCATTACGTGATATGTGTGTGTGTGTGTGTGTGTGTGTGTGTGTGAAAGAGAGAGAGAGAGAGAGAGAGAGAGAGAGAGAGACAGTAAGAGACCATCATTACATTCATCAGGAAAGTGGCATGGCTGTAGCATGAACAGTTATCATATGACCTCATAACAATTCAACTTATAGTAAATTAAGCACAACAGGAACTCTGTGTGCGCTGGTTATTTCTGATGTAAAATAAAGAATAATCTTTTTGTATAGTTCCTTTTGACAGCAAATGCAGTATATCTACCTAAAGTTAAACTACAGCTTTTGAAACCGATCATAGAAGTGTTTATTTTAGTTTCTGTGTCACACTATATATTGTGCAAAGACATACGTTGCAGGAAAAAAAACACCAGCGTAAATCCAGCATCATGATAAACCCAATAGGAGTGTTCGAACATGTGTTGTGAATCCTAAATGTAAGCCATATTGCCAGCACCACATCTTGCAGCAGCAGGTTTGCTTCACACGCTCTGCCCTCCACAGCTCTAACAGGAATACCTCCCGCGTTTCTAGCGCAGGTATCGGCAAGGATATCAGTCACTTTAACAACCCACAAAGCCCCATTATGAATCGCGGGGAGGGCCGAGTGTGTGACGCTCCATTTGGAGGGAGTATTCTCTTACAACACTCACTGCACAAGGTCAGGGGGCTGGCAGCGGAGACGGGAAGAGATGATGTCACTGCCCGGGGAATATCGCAGAATCCCTCCCGACGTGGATCGTTAATTTACAGCACATTATCCAAAGTGATACCACATTGTTACCTATGACCTGCGTTAACGCTGTAACGTGCATTTGTGCTAGAACATGTGGCACACAACATGAATCTGACAACGCTACATGGGTAACGTGACTCGGCTGCTTCACTGTCCATCACACCTTCCGCTCGGCCCAGATTTGAATGCATTTGTCAAGGTATATGAAGCATGTAGCCTGCATATATGCATACAAATAGATTTGACTACACACAGATTTGACTCTTTTCATGTTGTTTGCCAAAGAGACATTCCTGCAGGTAAAGTTGACCCTGGGTTTGAATAACAAACAAGGAGACTTTTCAATGTAGACCGCACAAAGACAGCGAGAGAAAGTGTGAAACATCAGGTCAGGGACAGAACTAGTGATTATAGAGAAGAAGTAGAATGAAGGAAAGGGCAAGTCTCCCATTCACCATGTTACAGTAAACCATGGGGTCCTAAAAGCAGAACTTTAGCGACTGTACATGTGTGTGTTCTCTGTGTGTGTTTATGAGACAGAGAGAAAAAGAGATAGCTAAATAGATAGCTATCTATCCCTCTTAATCATACATTTAAATCATAATTTGAAATCATACATTTAAATCATCACTTTAAATCATGGCATACTGTGTAGAATTATTCCACAAATCCCCCCTTTTTGTTCATAAGAACAAAAAAATCCTTCCTCCATCCTGGCCTTTTCTGAGCTTTCCATCGCCTGTACTGACATTCTCTGTATCTGGTTGGTCCCTGCCTGAGCTGTTCCTTTAACCTGGTGGCCCTTATGGCTATACATTACCCTTGCTGGTTCTACAGAAGGGGACCTCATCCCTACTTCCAGGGGCCCCAGTAGTACAGGATCTTTGACAACTCAGACACACACACACACACACACACACACACACACACACACACACACACACACAAATGCAGCAGCAGTAATAATAACAGAACTCAATACACAAAAATCTGCAGTGCCAGCAGCCAACACAAGTACATCTGACATGACAGACCCTCTTCTCCCACTGTACATATTGCATTCCACAGCATTCATAAATATGACATTAGCATTTCTGAGAGGAAAATACCCATAATCCAGCCACAGGGTCTATAGGATGGAGAGAGAGAAAGAGTGCAGTTCTTTCTCAGCATGTGATCCAGATGAGTTGGTTATTATTTGGGCAAATATTAGATGATTTATGCCCCTCTCCCAGAAGGACCCATGTTGACATATTAGCTTCACGTCTGTCAGGGTACAGATGCAGACCTGTGTGCACCAGCATAAACACAGCGCAGTGACACATTCACCTCATATGCAAAATATGGTTAAAACAGTCACTTTTAATTATTATCATTAGCTGCGGCAACAAGTGTTGTTAGAGGCAGGAGAATGAGCGCATACTCCAACTGCACTTTGCAACGCTCCATATGACGGAAGTGGAGTGTGAGAGCCAAGGAAAAGACAGGGTGTCATGTGTAGTGACAGGGTCAGCATTGAGGAATGGAGCTCAGCGGCAGTTGAATTAATACTGACCTCTAGACCAATGAAATGCTGGGTGAGGTAGGAGTGGTCGCCCCATTTAGGAGATTAACATTCCCATTATTCCATCATTACGTTTCCTTTAATGCATCCATCAATCAAATTGGGCAGTTTGCAAAACGCCTAGTGTGAGACAGATAACACAGAACCATACAAGTGGTTGCTTGGGTGTTCTAGGGTGTTCTAGGTGGTTGAAAGGGTGTACTAGGTGGTTGAAAGGGTGTGCTAGGTGGTTGCTAGGTTGTACTAGGTGGTTGAAAGGGTGTGCTAGGTGGTTGCTAGGTTGTACTAGGTGGTTGCAAGGGTGTAGTAGGTGGTTCCTAGGGTGTACTAGGTGGTTGCTAGGGCCTTTACAAGTGGTTGCTAGGGTGTAGTAGGTGGTTGCTAGGGTGTTTCAAGTTGGTTGCTAGGGTGTTCTAGGTGATTGCGAGGTTGTATTAGGTGGTTGATGGGGTGTTTCAAGGTGATTGCTAGGGTGTTTCTAGGTGGATGCTAGGATGTTTCTAGGTGGTTGCTATGGTGTACTAGGTGGTTGCTAGGGTGTTTCAAGGTGGTTGCTAGGGTGTTTCTTGGTGGTTGCTATGGTGTAGTAGGTGGTTGCTATGGTGTAGTAGATGGTTGATAGGGTGCTTCTAGGTGATTGCTAGATAGAGTGTGATTACAATAGAGTGGACTTGTTTGCAGCAAGCCCACTCTATTGTGAAATAACTTAAATTCTACTTCTTCCTGGTCTTAAAGGCTAGGTTACAGTAAAGTGATACAGTTTTCCAAACTTATTAGTCTCTTATGGCTGAGTAAAATGAACAATGATTACCTTTACCTAATGCTCATCATATCCACATTACTTATTACTGATTACACATTACACATGTTTACTAGTGATCATTACTAATTTTCAAAATTTTCTTTTGTGTAAATATCTTATGAAAGCATGAATACTCACATTATCAATACAGAGGTATTCGGTCTAAAATATTGTGATATTTAATTTTGTCAATATCGGCCAGCCCTAACTGCATATAGCCTATACTGCAGATAGAGGCCTATATAGTACAGAACAATATAATGAAACCCATACAACAAAACAATTAATCATTCAAGCTCTGAATGTGTTGCTTTAGCTGTGTGAACTCTCTCTGTTCAGACTAAAAAAAGCCTAATTGCTCAGTGTGTGTATCTGTGTCACTTTGTCATCTTGTGTTTGAATGTAAGAAGAAACTCTCTCCCCACACCGCCACGTGCCACAGCTCCTTGTCTCAAAGTCTCGGCATTACTGACCGAGGTTAAACCAACACCTTAACTGTAACAGTAATGAGGGGAATGAAAGACATGAGAGAGAAGAGGAGGACAGATAGTCAGAGACGGAGACGGAGTGCAGCGGGCCCCGGCCTTGTTCTTGCGGGCGACCGGGCCCCGAGGATAACCATCTCTCTAATCATCACCAGCTCTGTTTAAATTGGGGCTACGGCCCACGAGGGGAACACATTCATTAACCCTGCAGTCAATCCACCGTGAAAACAAACACACATTAGCCTGCCATTCCGTATGACTCACTGCCCTTTCACACCGACCATGAATGTTAGCGCTGCTGGGCTGTTTCCTGTCCGCCATGCCTCGCCCTTCCTCCGCCGCTGCTGTGCTATCTGTCGCATTCAACTTTTAACCTGCAGGTTCGGAGGTTGAATTGAAGCGGAGACTTGACTGACGTAGCGGTGGCACCTCGCCGTTTTCACTGACTGCCGTATCAAGGCGTTGGAACAAATAGGTTTATCAGCTGAAGAAATGAATTCGGGCAAGGCTCTATCATATCGATTAGACCTGTTTTCATGCATGTTTTTTAGGATAAAATCTGTCAAACAATGACTGATCTTGAATTGAATTTCATGGATTGGGTCCCAAAGTAATCCTTTGCCAAACACAAAATACTGGGGTTCAAATGGGCCAACTGATTGCACTGCATGGAAAAGAAAATCTGGCAGACACATGCCAAACCATTCAGATTTCCTAACATTAACCAGATAGTTCTCTAGTATGTTAGGATAGGAGTGCCATCATCAGTTTGTGGATTACACTTCTTGCTTTTAAACAACATAGGAAGTGGAACTGAATGTTAGGCTCAATGGTCCACATTGTCTGGCTAAATAGCCTAATCAGTCAAATGAAGTCTAGTCTAATCAATGAAAAATGTAATATCTGGGGACTAATAGTTTACAAGAGATGATGTAGGCCAACATTATGCTCGCATTTTAATCTGAGAATTTATATATAAAGCTTGCTGATGGGGAGGTCACTGTGTTATCATAAAAAACATACGACTGTAATCAAATAGTTTATGAGCTATCGTGTCTCTGTCTTATGTCACAGCGGCCGTGGTGTCGCATGATTCAGAGCCGATAACTTACCATGTCAGCTTTCTCATATAGAAAAACATTGGCTGCATGTGTGGTTATCCTTGGGTAAATATTAGACAGGCCATTAATACCATGTGATCTGCGTCTGTAGGCTTTACTCCCACATTTGATAAGACGTGGACTTTACAGTTAAGCTGTTCCTGTGCTTCATTCACAATAAAGGTGCAATAAAACAGATGTTCTGCTCTATAGTCCTGTAACTATATATCTCACACAATGCTGGCTATGGTTGCGGGCGGGTTATGTCTGTAGAATGCTGCTCCGTTTCACTTTAGTCACATTATTTGTCAGACAACATGTTTGTGAATCAGCTCATCAAACAGTGGAATATTTCTCTCAAAAATCTGTAGATAAATACAAGCTGATCCACACGTGTACTTTGATTCACAAACGCAGATTCAACACTTTGTAAGCCAAATTTAGATTAAAGAATGTGTAAATAAAACAAAAAATAAATAAATGAAAGAAAGATATTTGGAAAAGGTGTTGTATTTATCTACAAACTATGAGGTTTTTGCAAAAGTGAAAACATTTATTGACAAATATGCATGCATTTGTGAAT
Source organism: Centroberyx affinis (assembly GCF_046629955.1). NCBI lineage: Eukaryota > Metazoa > Chordata > Actinopteri > Beryciformes > Berycidae > Centroberyx > Centroberyx affinis. The sequence continues at coordinate 23,368 of NW_027281933.1, read as the reverse complement.
ATCAATTTGCATTTATTCAAATGACTATTTACAAAACACAAGTTGAGAGGTGTTTTTTGTGGATAGTAAAAGACATTTGTGGTTTGTTTGTTTTTTTTACTTACGGATCTTGGTACACACATTTGTGGACTATACTTTTATATACAGTATGTTGATTATTGATAGAATTCTACCTCCATAGGAAACAATGAGAAAACAGTGCAATACTGTGTGTATTGTCTCAGTGTTCCTGCATGAGAGAGTCTGTTCAGTTGGCTCCGGCTGTGACTCTGACAGAGGTATACCAACGCTGCACTGCCTTAAATGGGAAACAGAGAGAACCAGACCTGTGCTTTACTACAACATGGCTCTGATTAAGACCAGATTGGTCTGCCTGTGGTTGGTTCTGACCCGCAGCCAAGTCCCACTCAGGGACAGGACTGTTTACTCTGTGTTATGCATACATTTATGTAAAACCTCTCCTCCCTTTCAGGCCCTCACTTCTGCCTCAGTGGAAGTCAGAAAGAGCTCCTATCATTGCCAAGTGGCTGGATAGATTATGGGCATCGATGTTCATTTTGTGTCCCTTTTACAATATTCTGACGTAAAGGTATCAATAGCATGGACACAAGAATATAATGCAGCAGTGACAGTTACACACGCCGTCCCTTAGGTTTGAATCCTCTCCTTATAGATGATTCAACAGTAACAGGACAAGTTCTGTCACTCACACATTTCCGCTCACGACCACACTCTAATCTAATTTATTTTGTTTGGCGAACTTGTTGTTTGTGCATTTTGTTCTTTTTGCAGCATTATGAGTTTTGTGTCATTGCTTGTCATCTTGACTGTTCATCTTCCTCTTATAGGATGACAGATGATGACATGTTTTCTAAGCCTCTCACATGTTTCTGTCTCATTTAATTTCATCAGGTGCTGTGAGAGGAACCATCTGCAGCTCAGCGTCAGTAACACAGATGAGCTGAGCTGTGGATTTCCGACGGCCCAGAAGAAGAATTCACTGACGTCTGTCACCGTCCGGGGTGAGGAGGTGGAGATGGTGCGGTCCCACACGTGCCTGGGGGTTCATATCAACAGAAAACTGCCCAGGACTGATAACACAGAGGCACCGGACAAGAGCACACAGAAAAATAAAGGTGCCAACTGGAACTGAAAATGGTTCTTCGGAGTGAAGCCATAGAAGAACCATTTCTGGTTCCACAAAGAACCTTTCAAGAGCCTTTTACCATACATATTTTACCATACTTTACCATATATGGTTCTTTGGGGTGTTAAAAGGTTCTTAATTCTTAGTTATTGGATGGTAGGTGATGGCATAAATGTGGAAAATAACCAAACCCCTCCATAGTATATATTGTAAAGATATTGCAGATAAACAAAAACACAGTGCAGGTGTCCAAGGAAAGTAGTGTAGAAATGGTTCTTTAAAGAAACTTCATTGTAGAACCAGAAATGGTTCTTCTATGGCTTCACTCTGAAGAACCATTTTCCGTTCCAGTTCACACCTTTATTTTTCTGTGTGGAGGAGGCTCAGCTTTTTCAATGTATTCAACCAACTACTCAACATGTTCTACAAAACATTTGTGTTATATCAGGAGGATTTACAAACTGGTTTAAAAGGCTGGTTCTGTAGACGCTGTTTTGTGCCAACAGTCATCAGACTGTACCATACTTCCTGCCCCAACAGTCCCATCTTCAGCCGACTAGCAGGGTGCTGAAGCAGGGTGCTGAAGCAGGGTGCTGAAGCAGGGTGCTGAAGCAGGGCGACTGGGTGATCTCTCTGGATTGCGTTTCACATTCCTATGCTCTGCACTAATCTATATGACATTGCCTTGCACTGTTTTCATGTACATTCTCTGCATGTGAGTCGGCACACATGACATTTTTCTGCACGCTATACACATGCCATGTATGTTACCTCCATCTGTGTTCTGATAAGTGTTATTGAGAACAGACAACAATGCATATGAGCATTGCGTAATGCCATTTGTACATGTGGTGCCTCCATCAGGACTTTAGATAAGGGGACAACTCACAATGTACACATCTAAGCTGGAACATACTGTATGTTTTCTCCCTCTGTAAAGTTAATAAATTGCCAATGTGTATATATGTTTTATTTTACTTTGCATATCTATACACCTAGACACTTTGAGAATACAATGCACAGTTTGCATATCATCTATATTTGTTGTCAATTCGCATATCAGTTTTCTTCCTAGAGGATATTCACATATCCTTCTCATTGTTATAAAGTATATTGCATACATATTGATAATTTTATGTCTCCACCATTTCATACTGCGTATATTTCATAGTTTTGATATATTTTCCTATCGTACATTCTGCATGCACTCTTTATTTGTCTCATAAGTTATTTTGCACACCCTAATAATGCTGTAATCTGTACTGTTACTCCATACATTTCATTCATCATTCATTCATCTTTCATTAATTCGTCTGCTCAGCATGTTCTAGTGTTGAAAGTGATAGTTTGGTTTTGTATGTTTTTTATAATCGATCCATTTTCCCCATGAGGAACATTAATGTTTTATCTTATCTTATCTTATCTTATCTTATCTCATCCTATCTAAACTTATCCAATCTTATCTTTTCTCATCTTACAGTAGTTTGAGGTTTTCGCTCCATGTTTAGGAAGCGGTGTCTCTCTACTACTCTCTAGTGGTCAAAACGGAAATTTTGTTTTCTTAGGGGAAAGGGAAGCGAGAATAGAATAGAATAAAATAGAATAGAACAGAATAGAATAGAATGCTTGGCTTGGCTTGGCTCAACAACAGTAATAGAGCTACCTGGGCTATCCATGACTTACTCAACAACATCTCTGTGTTTCTTCCAGCATCATCTACCAGTTGGGCAATTAATTTAAAATACATGCTTTCAGTCAGCCGTTATGAACTGAGTTGCCCCCCTGGTCCTGCGTCACTTCCTGCTGTGTGAAAGTAGATTATGTCTTTAATGTCTTTCAGGTGAGATCCTCCTGACCTCCGCTCTGCTGCCACAGCTCCACCTTAAACTTGTCTGGGAGCAGACATAACAGAGCTAAATTTAACTGGAACAGTTAAGTTCAATAAAGGAAAGTATTCAACTACATACAGAAAGGCTTCACACCTGTTTAATAACATAGTTATGACTGACTTTTAATTGACAGGTTTGAAACTTAGCAACAGTAGCCTACTTTTCTTTCTTCTTCTTTCTCAATTTACATTACAAAATACCATACAAAAAGTCACCAGAAATAGCATATTTCTATTGAGTAATGTAACCTACATAAAAGTGAATGTTCAAGAGCAAGAAAAAATGAGAAATATAAATAGTCAAATTACAAATGAAGGGGATCAAATATTGGGCCCATGGAGACGTTTTTGCATACCATGGACTTTGCAACTAGACTCAGCTCCTTCTTGAAACACACTAATAGTGGTTGTGGTTTAAGGAATTTACAGTTATGAATGAATGAACAACAATAGCACATTGTTTATATAAGTTTCCAGGAGTTTTTGATGTTTTCTGATTTTAATGGTGGCAAAGTCACATTGTTAGAGACAGTAGCCTTCTAATTGCATAGCTATAACACAGTGTTATGGTTTTTACGGTCTATGGTTATAGGCGGTTATAGGCATAGACATATATACGTATATATGTCTATGGTTATAGGTCTGTCTCAAGTTTCAAATCGCACACAGTCTGTCCCTCTTTACTATCCGTAATTTTGACGTCATCAAAACAAGCCAAGCCGGACAGGCATGGAGGAACATTCACGCTGAAGAATTTGTGACCTTCTAAAATTATTCCTTTAAAATAGTCTCGGTAAGATGATGGTTCTTTAAATCGTACCATTGACGTAAGTTAAGTTAATTTGTTTCAGTAAAGTTTGCGTCACTGGTATTTCCTGCTGATGAATGAACGTGACAATGACTTAGATAAAGCTAACGTTAGCTGCAGCTAGGCTAGTGGGCTGCTGCTGGCTGCTCCCAGATCAGGGTTATTCTGCAGGTTTGAAACTTCATCTTTTAGCTTTTTTTAAGCGGTGTTATCTTTCGCCACTAGTTCAATTAAAGTACATTTAAATAAGATGTGGTACAGGCCAGTTTCTAGACTTCAGTCAGTCAGACAGAAATGCTAAACCCAAACAATGAACACAGTCACTGTCAGATTGCATTGATAAATCCTGTTTTTAAAATTGTGTTTTATGTACCCTAGGCTTGAATAGACCATTCCAGGATGTCGGTGAAGCAGGCATCAGTCCATGCCAAATGGATCATCGGCAGGGTGACAGGGACCAAGATGGTGAAGACTGCCAAAGTGCGAGTCACCAGGCTGGTGCTGGACCCCTACCTGCTCAAGGTAAACTGAGACGGTGTCAGTCAGCTCGCTGCTGAGATGACACGGGACGTTGTGTACTGTCCAAAGGAGAAAAGACCAAAAATGCTATTGTTGAAACCAGTCAGTGTATTTCCATATTCTATTCACCTGCTATAACATTCTCAAATATGAAAAACATGAATCACCCAAAAGAGCTCCGATGGGTTTTTCTGGTGTATACTCATTCAGTTTCTTAATTACCTCTCACCACCAGAGAGTGGAAAACCCGACAGTGAGAGGAAATTAAGAAACTGAATGAGTATACTTTAGGCCAGTGTTTCTCAACGTGGGGTCCTGGGACCACCAGGGGTCCTTGAGGGGGTTCCACGGGGTCCCCGGCAAATTGATGAATTGTTAAACTTCACTATTATTTAATTTACAAGTTAACACAGTTAGAGAATGTAGAAGAATGGCTATTTTGATCATAATTTCTCTGTTATCTCTCTACCTCCAATACAGATAGTCATGGAATTCTGGACAAAATCATATCTAACGATAAAAAAATATTCTCAGATTTGGGTCCGAGAGACAAAATCTCGTCAAATGGGGGTCGGTGGCTCTAATGTGGACTAAATTAGGGGTCCTTGATATGAAAAAGGTTGAGAATCACTGCCTTAGGCCATAAGAGAATACTTGCCATTGCTGATTGGTATGTATTTCTTACTATGGAATATGGTAAACTCATGGTGTATTTTTAGATGGCACAAGCGATCTTAGTAGAAAAGTTAATGGTAATACTATACGATACATGCATAAGTAATGATAAAGTGCGATACACAGTTGTGAAACTGCTACCAATGTCCTTGCTGCACAATCAGACTTAAATTAATGGCACACAACTAATGCATTTGTTTACTATTGATCTTCAAGTCAGTTGTGTCCAAACCAAGGGACACACACCAAATGGATATCATTTTGACAAAAAGACTGTTCCAGCTCTAATGGAGATGCTTTATTGCTGCACACTGACCAAGTCTTTAAAAAAAAGTAATGCTAACAACTGTTGTCGTTTCTTCCCCACAGTACTACAACAAGAGGAAGACCTACTTTGCCCATGATGCTCTGCAGCAGTGCACTGTGGGAGATATAGTTCTTCTCAAGGCCCTGCCCGAGCCCAGGTCCAAACACGTGAAGCACGAACTGGCTGAGATCGTGTATAAAGTCGGCCGGGTGGTTGACCCGCTGACGGGAAAGAAAGTTGAAGGAACTAAGTTTCTGGAGCCTCTGAGCGACTCTGCACACAGCCTGGAAGAGCAGACGACATTAGCAGAGAAACTACAGCAGCTGAATATCTCCGCCTCGCCGGCACAAACACCTTGACCCCATGTTACGAAACTGAATTATTGTATGTAATAATGTTTGTCACTCTTAAGTCTATGTTTCAGGTGTTAATATGCATAGGAATGTACAAGGATACACACCGAAATGTGTGTGACTTGGAGATCCTACATACTTTTTTTTTTCTTTGCTACCTGCTCAGGTAGTGAAATTGAAGACACATTTCTGAGGAATTTGCAATAAAATGATGAAGAGAAAAGCTTGTTAAGTAGCTACTCTGTCATATTCACACCTACCAATCCATGGTCCACAGAAAACATGTTTACAGTCAGATCAAATATATCTATTTCAAATGCATTGCATACTCATTTATTAAAAAAAATGATTTTCACTGTCCAGTCCTTTATGGTTGCTTTAGTATGCAAGGTGCATAATGCAAAAGCCCCTTTATCATTCATTGGTCAGTTCCTTGGGAATGTCGTTAGCCAGTGTATGTATATTCAATAAATTCGCTCTAAGTCACTAACATTTAAAGTATTATTAGGCTGTTATTTTGGTTGTTGTTTTTTTTGTTGTTGTTTGCTTCATCTGTGAAATCATTGGTCCATTCTCCTAAATGGGGCATATCTGTATGATGATGCACTAACAGCGGAATGAAATCGGCATTTTATTTATTTTATCGGCACAGATTTTCAAAAGTGAACGAGCGCCATCACTGCTGAATTTAAGTGCAGATAAGTTTGTGTTTCAAACGCAAGTCCTGAAAACAGCAAAAGTGAAATGGCACTCAAATCTCAAGGAACATCACCGTTAGCGTTATAACGTTTGCTGTTCTAGTTTGCGAGGTCTATGCTCAAATCTGGTGGAAAATCAAAGTTATGTGCTTATTCGTGAATACAGTTTGAATAGGATAAGTGCACTTTTAACACTTCATGTACATTATGCCCTCTAGCAACTTAAAACCCGCATAACGTTCAAACTTGTTCCATTGGATCCCGGTAGATAAAGTTAGCAGGTATGATTAACGTCAGCTGCTAGTCCAGTCCTGCGGGAACACCCCGGACTGACTGCTGCAGCCTTGTCAAAACAACCAGCAACAACAGCGCTAAGGGGAAAGATGGCGACCCGAGTCCTTCAAAGTGTGGGCAACGGCCTGAAACAGACGAAAAATGGGCTTCAGGCGAACGGACAGGTCACCGTTATCATCAGGTTAGATTTTTCAGATGAAGATTGTGAATGTTGATGGAGAAATCCCCAAGAATACATGTAGCTCATAGATACTTAACATCAATGACAAAGTCCTGTATGCTAGCGGGCTAGCTGACGCTAAAGTTACGCTATCCACGGCGCCTTCATATTCTGTGTAACGTAGCTAGCGTTAGCTAGCTAGCAAGGGGTTGTAAACTTGCTAACTTATTGCTAATGCTAATTATTGTCCTCCCTTCATACAAAGTTGTGAAGTAACTCATTTTAGCATTTGTTTTACCCACACTTTACACTTTTGTGCTTAGAAGTACAGTAGCCATGTGCAGAAACCAAAATCAAAGCTCGGCTTCTGTCAGTCTCTAACCGAATTCAACTTCAAGGTCAAAATGCAGTGAATCGCTACAAGGCAATGTTTGTTTTGTTTGGTGTATGGCACGGTCCCTTAAGTCCCTTGCTGTGGCAGATGTGTGTCCCAAAGCTCGCAGTGATATTTACATGTTGTTTACTGAAATGTTACATTTTATGGTAAACTTTGCTGAAAATGTTGCATCTTTTGGATGTACTATGTAGTTGTACTTGTACCAGTTGGCAAACTGTCAAAAGGCTCCTTTCTGCCAACAAGCAACACTAACCTCTATATAGAGTGATTCTAGGTACTTGTACAACTGGCTTTATATATATATAGATATATTTCCTGTTTTGAGAATATACCATGGAGAGGCAGCTCATAAGTGTGTTAGCCTACGTGAGGAGTAAATGTAGACTAATCCTTTGGCTACTTACAGCTTATAGTCCTCTCAATTGCTGGCCTGTTAGCTGTGGAATTTCTGGGTAATGAATGAGTTGGATAGTCTGTATAGATTAGTGCAAAGCTCCTGATTCACTGCAATCATCAATAATAATTATCCTGTCCACCTTGTGTGTTTCCACTGATGATTTAAAGGAATGCAAGCATCACCGCAAGCCGCACCTAACTTGATATTCAGGCTTTGTATGGTCCTGAGTATTGTGTAATAGATTAAATTATTATTATTATTTTTTTTATCTCACCCTTGTGCTTCTTTGCACCCTAGGAGCCTCTCAGCCTCCAACAACAGGCACCGTGAAGACAGCTGGTTCAAGTCTCTGTTTGTCAGAAAGGTGGACCCCAGAAAAGATGCCCACTCTCATCTGCTTGCCAAGAAGGAAGAAAGCAACCTGTACAAAATACAGTGTATGTATTATATGTGACCTGCTGTGGGTGTTATAATGATCCGTTGTACAAGATTACCCTGCCTTGATTGTGCTTTTTTCTCAGGACAATCTTATACAATCTGTTACATGCTGTATTGCCTCACTCAAGTTTTATTTTCTTGCAGTTCACAATGTCAAGCCTGAGTGCCTTGATGCTTACAATAAACTTTGGTAAGAAATCCCCATCCCTCTCTCACTTTACTCAACAGCCTGGGCAAGGAGCTGGTTTAGTAAACAGTGCAGATGTGTTGGTTGATTTTCTCTACATCTGTGTGTGTGTGTGTGTGTGTGTGTGTGTGTGTTGGTGTGTGTGCGCATCCTTAGTGAGGACGTCCTGCCTTCCATTCATGCCGACCCTCATTACCCTTGTGAGCTAGTGGGCACCTGGAACACATGGTACGGAGAGCAGGATCAGGCAGGTAAGAGTTTACCCTCGAGCTCCATGTCTAAACAGACACATTAGCAATAATCTTATACATTTCTTCTCAAGGATTCACATGCAAGCAATAACCTTGCTTATGAATGACACAAACCTCCACAAAACACTCCTTCTTCCAGGTTGCTGCTGCTGGGGGATTAGAATGAGTTGTGAGGATTTTGAAACTGCACACACAGTTTCATTTCTATTTTCGCTTTGAAGGACTTAGTCACAGACTAAGTTTTTTCAGTTCATTTTCAATTCATTCTTTAAGACTCTTGCAGTTGCTCTCCTACCCAGTAACACTAACAGCCACTTTCTCTGCTTTTACGTTTTAGTTAATTATAGCCATGACTGAATTGCACATTCTCTGGCTGCTGTCCATTTGTCCTTGTGGTGACATTTGTCATTCCCCAGTTGTAACCTGCCTCTAATGTTACAGAGCTGTCTTGAAATATTGGTAACCTTGATAAAGATAAGGCAAAAGGCTATATAAATAACACAAGTAATGAACTGTACACTCTGAAAATGTAGAAGATTATAATATGTACAGAGAGAGGTTGTTTCATAGGAAATATGACAACCGTACTCTGTGAAAGATGGTTGTCATTTTTGGCAAGTCCTGCGAAGTTAGTTGTTTAATAGATTTAAGTTAGATTAGTTATTTCTTCAAATATGATTTATCTAGATCATGGGACCCGCAGTCTTAGTCCTGCTAAGTTAGTCTTCTTTCGTTAAAGATTATACTGCCAGAGATGTTTTGTCAAAAATAAATGTCCATCTCTTTGTCTCAGTGGGGTTTCTGTTATGGATCGGGTTTAGCTGATGTTTACTCTGTGTATTTTGGACTATATGATTAACTTTTGTCAGTGTATTAGAGGTAAACTTGCCTGATCGTGGTTGTACTGCTACGGTACATCAAGAGAGAGATGGTTTGTTTTAACGGGAAGATTTTTTTTCTCACTTTTCCCTTTTTACCAGGTAGAAATATTTTAAATGAAAACCTCGATATATAATAGTGGAAGTTCCAGGTTCAAGCCCATGTGGGAATGTTAATGATTCAGAGCTGCCAGGTGTCCGTAGTTATGTGAATGTTCACAGGTTTAGTTTTGACAAAGCAGCTTTCATGCTGATGAGGACATCAATCCAGTGACATTTTGACAGTCCTGATGTATATGAATCCATCTTGGTGTTACTCAAGTATGATCTTGAAGAACGCTCCAGGAGGTTCATATTTACTCACTCTTCTTTGTTGAGCTCCATGTTATATAACCAAGTCAGCAGACTTGCTGCAAAGTACGAAAGTACATGTTTTTATTACATTGTTGGATGGGATCATGAATAGCGTGTGTTGTCTCATCCATTTTACTAAATGCTGATATTTTTAAATGGTAGCCTGTGGTTATTTCACAACAAACTTTCTTGATTAGAATCTCTCACTTAAGTGGATGTAATTTTAGTGGTCACATACTTTGTTTTAATGTTGAAATGACCTACAGAAATGGGCTAGAGTTCATGGCTGATACACTAGAATTCACCCTCAAGGCCACTGGAGATCTAGAAGGTTAAATAAACGCTAAAAATATAATTGTTGATACTCAGTGTAAGACTATCTTCCCCCCTAGGAAATGCAGACCCGCCAAGATGTATAAATGATATGAGAGAGCCACATTCATTTTCGCTCTTCTGCTCCTTGTATCCTAGTTCACCTGTGGAGATACCGGGGAGGATACCCGGCCCTCACCGAAGTCATGAACAAACTCAGGCAGAATAAGGTATGGGGTGGTCCATGTAGTGCAGCTAATTGGCAACTGGTGACCTGTGGGCCACCTTTGGTAGAGCACCCCTTAAATATGATCCTCAGACCAATTTCCCACCTATGTGTAGCAATGGGAGTTGGTGCTTGAATCAGTTTAATCTGATTTTTCAACACTATTTGGTGTTTTTGGAAACTTTTATTTACACAAATACAAGTGTATAAACACAGGTTACTGGAGTTTTTGGCCCATTCTTACTTAAACCGTTAGGCTCTTTGTCGGTCTAATCTGCTTCAAAGGTACAAGAGGGACATGAAGTCACAAGTTAGGGAGGTTTTTGGGTCCTAAGTCTTTAAAGATGTTTTTTTTTCACCGATTTTCATTTTCACTGTCTTTAAGAGGAAACATAACATGGTTCAGAATGAAGGTCAAGTATAATTTTTGTAATTAAATAACCATTTTACCTGCCGTAATAGAGATTATTCAGTTTGCAACTAAAATGCTTTACTCTGTCTGTTCAAAATTAAGCAGTTATTGCTCACATATCAGTAGGTTACTGAAGCAAATTCCTTTTTAATTAGTCGGAACATAACATTTTTCATATATCACATGTTTTCAGTCATGAATGGTGGTCTATGTAACATACACACTCTCACACAGAAGATGATTTAAGCCTTCCAGATCTTGTGAAGCTCTTGATAACTAAATTCATACTTATTCCCCCAAAATTGAATATATTGGATAATGCAAAATGTGATTTGTGGGTGTTGGTGTAGGATGCAAGCCCCCAAATGGACAACAGAATTTTTGTCTCCCACTACCATCAAAGTTGCCTGTCTCTTTTCTAGCTTTCTGCAGATTATCATGCCTTCTGCTGGGAACAAGTGATTTTTCAGCTGTTTAAAATTTTAATCCTCTCCAGTCCTAAAATTTCTTGATCTCAGTTGATATTCTGTAATCAGTATGGCTGACGAGTATTGGTGGGCTTACCCCAGCTTGCTGAGTAACTTGTTTCTGATGTTCCTCCTTGCTTTAGGAGTTTATGGACTACAGAAATGAGAGGGGGAAGATGCTGCTGTCCCGCAGGAACCAGCTGCTGCTGGAGTTCAGCTTCTGGAATGAGCCGGTGCCCCGTCCAGGACCCAATATCTACGAGCTCCGCTCATACCAACTCAGGGTAAACACATCTTTTTATCTCCGTCTGTGTCCTCAGGTTGCTCCTCTTTTTCCACAGTTAATTTACCTGCTTCCTCTGTTTATATGCAAGCGACCAGACTACTTATTTTCCACTTCTCTCCCTTCTTCTCATCTTTTTTTTCTCAGCCAGGGACTATGATCGAGTGGGGAAATTACTGGTAAGGCAAAATTTTCTTGTATTCATTTGTGTTTTTTGAGTAGGTCCTCAGACTTTTATTAAAATTGTGCAGTATCATACTCAAAATGACAAGCTCACAAGCTTTCTCCTGGTTATCTGGTTATAGTAGAGCTGCCATTATTTTGTACCATTTTTTAAAAATGTCCCTTACTACTATATTATTGCCTTTACAGATTGTAGAAGATGAATATGAGTGAACGGTACCTCTTGCCTACACAATCTATGCATGACTCATAAGCATGAGCGGATGAAGATCATTTTTAAAAGTCGAGCATAATTGACCAATATGCTGTTTATTTATCATATACCAAATCTAACAAACCATACAATGACTGGGAAATTAGCTGGTAATGTAATCAAATAAAAAATGCAGGGAAGGTTAAAAAAAAAATCTGAGTGGAACATCAAGATTTGATGTTTTGAACTGATGGATTAGAATATGGGGGAAAACAGAACATGTTGCACATAATGGGATGGAAATGATTGGGTTATCAGTGAATGGCAATTTAATTTGGACTACAGTGTCCACAAAATCATGCTTGTAATTTACAACAAACACAAACCCTCAGTAACAAGCTGATATAGCTGTTTTTTGTCATGTAACTTGAGTTCCCTGTGCTCTGCAGGGCTCGCGCCATCGAGTTTCGCCAGCAGAACCATGAGGCAGTGGGAGGCTTTTTCTCACAGATTGGAAGTCTCTACATGGTTCACCACCTATGGGGTAGGTTTTATTTTTTATTTCATGTTTTAAATGTCATTGTTTTATGTTTGTTACTTGTGTGCTGTTTGTGTTTTTAAATGTTTGTGTTTTTTTTTTATTATCAGTGCTGCCTCTTGTCCAGGGCTGCCTTGTAATAGAGAAATTGTTTCTCAATGGGACTTCCTCGTAAAATATAGGTTAAATAAATAAAATACGCATGGTTCCTACGTTTTCACGGCCTTTCTTGGAGTATCATGGTGTTTTGAGAGTTTTGGTCCATGCAGGAAAATTTGGGGAATGGATCACTCTACAGCAAATATTTATCCAAATGTATTTATCTAATTACTTGTCACAGCTTGTTGCATCTATGGAGTTTAGACATTTTCTCAACCAAGTACCAGTGCCAACATATGAAGAACATACATTTTAGATCATGGAAATGATCTCTATGAAGTTCATGCAAAAGTCAATTTGTGAGCAAAAAGTAAATCTGTCTGTTCAATTCAAAGCAAGCAACCATATCAATTTTGTTTTCATCTCAGCTTACAAAGATCTTCAGTCAAGAGAAGACACCAGAAACGCAGCCTGGCAGCACGAAGGCTGGGATGAGGTTGTTTATTACACAGGTAAGCCGGTTGTCTCTTTGTTTTACTCTCTGGTCCTCCCTCTCTTTGCCTTTCTCTCTTTCTATCCACATGAAAGAACGACACAGAGATGTTTTGCTTGACTTTGACCCATTGTCCCCCCCCCCCCTCCACAGTTCCTCTTATTCAGCACATGGAGTCTAGAATAATGATTCCCATGAAGAGTTCACCCTTGAAGTAACCCCCCGCCAACACCCAGGGGAAACTCCAACAAACTCTCAACAACCACAGCTAACTACCACACTGATCCATAGAGAGTGTAATCAACTATCGGAGTGTGCACTGCCAGGGATTTCAGCGCAACATCAACATGTCACTTCAGTTTTTTCTGTTTTCTTCTTTCTTGATTTCTTTACTCCCCTTTTCTGTGTGGGCCTAGAATGTCTTATTACAGGTGATAAGGTCAAAAATATTATCACAAAGACAGTTATCTGTTGCAGCAGTTACTTTTTTACTGATCCATAAATGTGCTGTGTGTAGATGAAATTATTTGACTCTTCATCATCTCCATCATTTAAGGGTCAGATTTTAAGAAGCTTGTCTGATTTTATGATGATCTAAAAACCACTTGCACCTCTGTTTTTGGTTATTGAGATACTGTGCAGAGGATGTGAATAAATGGGCGAAAACCATCTCTTGGAAAACCTTATGGTCTTGTATAAAATTATGTCATGGATGATATTTCTTACAAATCAATTTTAGCCCTGCTGCACTAGCATTGATAAATGCTTTCAAATTCTGCCTCCAGTATCTCACAAACTAAAACACTGAGTCCGGGGCCTTTTTTGATGGACTAAGGACTCTCAGTTTGTTATAAATTGGATAAGCTTCTTAAGAAAGTTAACTGTCTGTTTCAGGTGATGGTCAGTTTTACAAAGACTAGCTTGCTGTTTACAAATTGATTGATTTTGATTCACAGAGATGATGGCTTATGCCCTTAAGGGCCACAGATGTCTGGAGATACCATATCCTTGTCTTCAGTAAAAGTATTTAATCTGGTTTCCATTCCAGAAAACATCCCCTTCCACTCACATGATTTTGATCCAACCGGCTGATTCTGGTTCATAACTGTGGTTCAGAATCAGTTGGATGGACAAGTTGAAGTTCACAAACACACCACAGAGTGTCAGACTTGTCAGGTGTACAGAGCAGGAAGGTGGAATTTGAACTAGAGCGCAGTCCTTTCATTCTTGTCCAAGTCGACAACATCCCCACAGGATATTATGAAAATAGTATCCGGTTTTTCGGGTGAAATTGTTCTGAATCTCCTGCAGGAGTCCTTTGTCAGCCTGCATCTCCTCTGTGAAACTGACCACATCTGTAGTTTGTTTTCTAACTTTGAGATCACGCTTCTGACTCTTCCAACTATGGAGAGGGGGATAAGAGGATTCTTGACAAATGTTTAAAAAAACTGTTTTTGTTTTTGACTTAAGCAGAACTAATCAGTATCTACAAACTGCTGTACACTGACCGGTTTGGCTCATCCCTATATCATCAGTCAGATAATTTCATGCCAACCAGGTGATTGTGTGCTATAACTGAGATGAATGTTTTTTTTAATTGGTCAGATTGTAGATATACATAGTGGGCTTATTGACCAAGGCAGAGATACGGTCAATCATTTATTTGTAAATGAAGCGGGGAATTCTATAACTATCTTGTGTTGATAAACAGGTGGACAGGAGAGGAATAATATCTCAATGTGGTAAATGTGAAATGCAGTGCTTTAATAAGATTAGTTGTACATATTAAACTTCTGATGAAAATGAAAAAGTGGGTTTTATCTCTGGCTCTACTAAATCACACATTTGAAATTATTGGATGATCCAGTTTACTTCATGGCTTGCAGGGTGACTATATCACACAGCTCTTGGCTAAAGATAAAGATTTGAGCCATTTCAAGCTCTTGGTGCAGCTCTTTGGATAGCTGCATCATATTGTTTATTCATCCATCCATGACAGAAAAAAATAGAACATGCACATCCAAAAAGGCTATATTACAGGTGCAGGAAGAAGTAATAAAGAGAAATTGAGTCTGCAGAGTTTGGCAAGATTTGGAAGATTTATTGCACAACATTTCAGCACCCTGGTCTTCCTTAGAATGAAAGAAAGTTTTTGAAGCAGGCCAGGGGGGCAAAAATGCAATAACTCTGCTCTGCTCTGACTCTATTTCTCTTTATCCATCTATCCATTGAAGAAGAGCAGCCCAGATAATCCTTTAACCCAGCAACTGCCTCCAGCTCCCCGTGGCGGCTCCCCAGGCCAGCTCCTCCCTCCCTCCCTCCTCCGCCCTGGGGCCTCCTCTCAGTTGGCTGTGCCCAATATTAAAGGGTGGAGGGGGGGCAGTGCATCCTTACCAAGTGCCTGAACCACTTCAACTGTCATTTCAACTGCTTGTATAAGGACGGACCCAATGCCTCACAGCAGCGGCCCCAGCACCCCACACTCCTGCAGCACGTCCCACAGGACACCTTGGGGAACACGGTCACAAGCCTTTTACAAAACCAAAAAACCCCATGACCCCTTGATTATCTGAAAGAGGGAGAAAAAAAGCTGATCAGCTGTTCTAAGACCAGGCTAAAATCCTTGTTGTTCCTCCTGGATCTGAGGCAGTCTCCATTCCAGCACCTTGGTATAGGCTTTCCCAGAGAAGCTGAGCAGTGTGGCCCTCAATAATTGGAACACACCCCTCTAGTCTCTTTCTTTTTGTAAAAAAAAAAACAAAAAAATTGCGACTTGTCTGCCAGTCTAGATGTGCTATTCCCGAAATCCACACAATATTGAAGAGATGTTTCAGGACGGATCTCATCCATCCATGGAGCGATGCCACTGCAGAGCTTTCTAACTTAGGTCAAGGAGCACTGCCTCCTGAACAGAGGATGAGTCTGTTGTGTTTCAGAGTTCCTTCCACCTTCTGATAAAGTCTCCAGCTGTGGTCATTGTTCATTCAACATTTGACAAAATATTTCCATTCCATATACTGATACATCTTACTTTACAGTCAATTTATAAGGCAGTAATTCCTGTTGTATACAAACAGCCGTCTGAGTCTTTTACCAAATAAAAAAAACAGTTTACTGAAAAAATACATTCACCTTGATATACAAAGGTAATATTTCTTTTTGAATCCTTACTACCTTATTGAAAACTGATAGGGAAAGAGCAACACATTTTACGATGCTAGTGGTGACAGATTAACAGATGTGAGCTTTCATCAGGCAGGCTGTGGCTTCATATCTTCTCCAGCTCCCTCAGCAGTTCAGTGAAACTCGTGACGTACCACAAACAATTCTCCTTCACTTGATGCCTCACCACATTGCCCCCGAAGCCGATGAAAGCATCCTGGCAAGAAACAAAAAAAGAAAATTCAAGTGAATGGAAATTGTGGCTTGAGAAATGCATTTAGTATTCAGGAGAAGCAGATGATGCAGAAGAGGATTAGGGCCATGTGAAAAATATATTTGAGATCTGAGATTAACTGACTTTTTTCCCCTCAGAATTTTGACTGTATTCTCAGAATTCTGAGATTGAAATCAGAATTCGGACTTTGTTTTCAAAATTCTGAGATTCTGAGTCTCAGAACTCAGATTTTTCACATGTGGCCCTAATCCACTTCTGCAAGATGGTGTGTGTATTGGTCCCAATGCTATGCAGTGTAAGTATGGTGTGTGTGTGTGTGTGTGTGTGTGTGTGTGTGTGTGTGTGTGTGTGTGTGTGTGTGTGTGTGTTGCATGTGTTCACTCTTACAGCCGGTGGACATGCCTCCATGTCAGTGGCTCCATCCCCAACCATAACAACTCTCTGCAAGCTGTAGGTTTTCTTAAGAAGGGCCACCACTCTTCCTTTCCCCCCTGACTCTGCAGTGAGCTGGGACTCATCGAACCCCGCGTACTCGCCTGAACACCGGGACCAAACACAACGCACCAGTCAGTCACAAACATACACACACAATCAGCACAATCTGCTCCATACAAAACAAACACGTTATTGATCGAAAAACGGCTCTTTTGATAGACTTACTTATTCTGCAGCATTTTTCTCCAAATAATAAACTCTTTTCTCCCTACTCCAAGTCTCTCATGCTCTGGCACTCTCTCTCTCCTCTGCATCTTCCAATATTGGGGCTGCCTATAGTGTCTCTTTACTGTCTCTACTCACCGTTAAAGTAGAACTTCAGTCGGTTTGCGTAGACATGGTGAGCAGGAATGCCAAGCTGAGCTGCCACATGCTCCACAATGCAGCGGAAGCCTCCAGAAATCAGGAACACCTTCACTCCTCTCTGGTGCAGTCGGTCAACCAGCTCCCTGATGACCAGTCAGTCAGTCAATCAGTCAGTCAGTCAGTCAGTATACCAAGAGTTTATTCACATCTTTTGCAGTTAGCTACTTATGTCAAATTCCTTGTATGTGTATTTATTGTATGTACTTGGTGAGTAAATGATTGTGATTTTGATTTCTGTCAAATCTAAAAACATTTGGAAATGGAAATTGGATTTGGAAATCGATTAAAATACAAACTGTTAAAACTTGTGGGACTGGCCATAGAAAAGACACGTTGCCTTCCCACATTAAAACACACTCACTTGATCCCGGGGGTGAGGTGAGGCGGGTGGTCGGTGATGAGTTTGTTAACTTGCTCTCGGGAGCAGCGGATGATTGACAGTCTCTCTGAGAGGGCGGTTCTGAAGGTTACTGACCCTCCCATGGCCCGCCGAGTCCTGTGAGTTTAAAAAGATTCATACTTAACTTCAACACTGTTATAGGTGATTTGAATTTGCCTCACACAGTGGGACCAAAATATGTTCAACAGTCAAAAGTAGACTCATCTCATTTGCATTTAAGATGCCTATGGGGCAGAAGTAAAACTGCCAGCTTTTGATTTGGGGATTTGTCCTCCATGAGAAAGCCATGGAGGCAGTTTTTATAGACTTACTATTTTTTTTAATGAAAATCTATCCTGATCCCCAGAAAATCATCATGGATTTTATACAGTCTTTTTTACATCTTTCCCTGACTGTATTAGAATATAAGAATCACATATTTAGTGGAATTTAGTGATATTCCCCTTTATGAAGCCAATTAGTCAACAAATGGAAAAATTGAGCCTGGGCAGTCTGTATCTTTTGATATGAAATACAAATTAGATAGATTTATAGAAAAACAAAGAGCAGTTTTAGCAGACTGTCCAAATAGTTGTGCCTTTTGGGGAGCAGTAAGAGATCCACTTGCTTATCTGGTGAGCTTTGTTTTGCAAATTCCTGCCAGGCCATAAATTCAACAACCCCCCTTTCAATCTTTTGTTGTTATCTGGGGTGACTGTATCTCACTGAAAATAAACTGAGTGAATCTCGTTTTGCTTTTCATTTTGTTTGCTTTTTTTTTTTTTTTTTTTTTTTTTTTTTTGTGCCCCTTTTCATGTTTAAGTTTCATCACATCTTATCAATTAGGCGACCTGAGAGAAAGTGATGAAGATAGAGGGAATTCTGAAATGTGCAGGAAACACCATGCAGGCTGATAGCTGCCACAATGTGAATAGCCTCCTATAACGTTACCTACAGTATATAACAATGTTTAACTACTACATACTACAACTACACACAACACACTAGCCTACTCCACTAGCTAAGGAATTCAATAATGTGGAAGAAAATTTAACATACATGTATTAATGTATTAACGGCTATAATATGATGGTTGTAGCTTTGGCTCCAGAAAGTAGTGAAGACCAAGGGTGGAAGTAACTAATTATTTACTCACGTTATTGTAATTGAGTAGGTTTTTTTGAACTTTTGAATATTTTTTAAAGTCAGTAATTTTACTTTTACTTAAGTACGTTTTTACTCAAGGATTATACTTAGCTACATATTTAAATCACATCCATTACAGAACACAGATTTTGTGGCTCTCCATAATAAGCTACAGGAACTGGACAGTTTTGTGGCAAATTGTGAAGCCATTCACAGTGAACGGTCAGTCAGCAAAGAATAGAAGAATAATTTGGATTTACTTTGTGCACTTTATTTTGTCCTGAAAGGTCTTTTTTTTTTATCTTGTGCGCACAAGTTAATTATCCTGTGCGCACAAGATAATAACGTGTTCCCACAAGATAAATAACTTGTGCGCACAAGATAAAAAAAATAAAAATAAAAGTAAAATAAAAAAATAAAAAAAAGTTTTCGGGACTTTAGGGGCTCCGTAATTTTGTAATTTCCAATTTTTTAAATTAAAAGACTCGAGTTTCCTCTCGTCCTTTTGGAGTTGCATGGAGTCACATTTGATATCGATCTCTTTTCTAAAAAAGTAGCCTAACTTTTATTCTGAGTCCATTTTAAGCTACTTTTCACTTTTACTTAAGAAGATTTCTACACCAGCACTTTAACTTGTACTTAAGTAAAATATCAGCAAAGTAACAGCACTTCTACCTGAGTAGCATATTCTACTGCTCTTTCAGTTGGTGAAGACTTTACTCACATCTCCGCCACAGCATCTCCAACCCCGCAGAACCGGGCCAGCTCATCGATGCCCTCCTCTCTGATCACGGTGCTGTCCACGTCAAAACACACAGCCTGGGCATTTCGAAACAAGTCCTTGGTCGGGGCCAACGTCGTCATGATTTATAGACTCCAAAATTAGAGATAGTTTAAAGAGACGAGAGTCCGTGCTCACGTTGCGTCCACTGTCTACAAGCCAGCGGTGGGTACTGGCAGTGGCTTCCTGCTTTTTTCAGGATAAATGTGTCAGACCATCCGTGAAAATGCTGAACAATGCGTAGTGGTGTTGTGTGAAGGGCCAGGCACATTCCTCAAATACTGACCAAACTAGGCATATTCAAGGACGTGGCTGGATTTCATAAACACATATTGGTCAAATGTTAGTAGGCTATTAGTGATTCAATTGTGTGACACTTAAAAAAAATCTCACAAAATCAATCCATTGAAAGGATTTTATGGTATGTGCATTTCTGCGTTCACACACGCTATGTACTGTGAACGCAGCCTGATATAGTTTTCCTGACTTCTCATGGGCTTTACCATTTACAGTAAATACTGTGTGAAGATTCAAAGCGCACGGGATATTATGATTGACAAACGTCTGAACCAATCAGACACTCGCATAGTAAAGATTTCGGCCAACGTGACACGTCCAATCAGCACGCCGTTTAAGGTGTGACCAATGCTGCCTTCAAGTGATGTCGGAAATCTAGACTTTACTGATTGAGCGCAAATGAACAATCCGTCAAAGTGGTGAATAATGAGAATGACTGCGTTTGATTTGCCGATATGGGCGGAGGCCGTGGTCAACTGATTGTAAATGTGATGCATTTTATTTATTTATTACATGCCATTGGTTGGTCATGGTATGTAAACAACTAGTATTCATAGTATTCTGTTACATCACCACACGGTCATCTTGGTAGGAAAGTAACAGGTGATTATAATCAAATGACAGTCTCAGTCAGTGAGCTGTGTATATGGTAAAGCATTATATTGGTAGGAAATGCATGTGACATCATGGGAATACTATGAATAGCCTTGTGTTTCTATTTTTGTGTCTAATGCACATTTCACCTCTTCGTTCTACCGTTATAGCACAAAGTAGCTCTTGATTTTCAAAATAAAATAACAGCCAACTAAGATGTACTTTTGTTACAGGGTCCATTTGATATCGTTTCCAGGCAAAAGCACCTGTGTCCTGCGACAAGTCGTATTTAACTCCTAAAATGGGAATGTACGAGTTTAGGCGGGGTCAGTAGACGCAGCACCAGAACACATGTTGGAGCCTTCTGGAAGCCGACACCCCTTCTCGTGAGCTTCCGAGGCCGAGCAGTCTACACTCCCGACCAGCGGCAGTTTTCCCCCCTTCGCTGGATCTAACTGCTTCGCCATGGCTGCGGTGAAAGCTCTGAACCCGAAAGCAGAGGTGGCCCGGGCCCAGGCCGCCCTGGCTGTTAACATCAGTGCCGCCCGCGGACTTCAAGATGTGCTGAAAAGTAACCTGGGACCTAAGGGAACCATGAAAATGTGAGCGTCCAGCCCCGTGCAGCATGCGCAGCAGCGGAACCTTTTGTTAAGCACGCTTGCTAAGCTAACTCGCTAGTTCGCTAACTAGCTAACATTAGCTTCTAATGAGAGTGTTTGGGCAAGCAGCATTGTAGTCATTGTTTTCGCCACCTGATTATGTGTCTGTGTAATTTAGTAAGTCGTGCATATGACGTACTTTATACTTTTATATACAAAACTATAAAGTCGTTCAGTTTAGGCCTCCCTTTGCTAACCGGATAACGGATTTTCCCGGCGCACGTTGCCCTGCCTTGTCATCGTCATGATCCGTTTTGACAATCAAGCTAATGTTAGCATGACAGCCCCAGCCGGTTAGCAGACTGTGCTAATGCTAAACTACACGACACAGAAACACTTAGTTAAATTTCGTTTCTGCCAACCTAGCCTTATTGTTTTTTCAGAGTTACGAGCTAATGTCTTGATTTTCGTTGAACCGCAACGTTACAGGGCCGGGGAAATCTTTTTTTTTTTTTTTGCTGCTTAAGGAAGTTCAGCGAGATAATGCTTCATAATCTGTCTGACAAGTTACTGCGTGAGCAGACTGGGCATATTAAACAGTCACGCCTTGTCTGCCTAGTCCAGACGTCTTAAATCAGATTTGATTTACTAACTGTTGACCAGCATTGCCATGTAAACTGTATGTTGTAGCGAGCCAGCTAGCTGCCCGTCTCACTTTGCTCTCCTAACCCATCCCTGCCTGTCTCGACCCGCAGGCTTGTGTCTGGTGCGGGGGACATAAAGTTGACCAAAGACGGCAATGTCTTGTTACATGAGATGGTAAGGAAGTGTTCAACTGTGAAATGTATCTCTATTTTGTCCAACCGACTTGTCTTTATCTTACTGTTTACTGTCCAGTCATGAATAGAGGCATTAGTAGCCACACCCCTATTGTGTGGCGCTGTCATTTAAGACTGTGGCGAGACTGTTCTAGCACATTCTCACATCAACATATAGGATAATAAATGGTAATTAACTTACACATGCATAACTACTGCCTAATAGACCACAAAACACAATATGTTAAAAAAAATATTATAAAATGATTATGCATATAAAATGATGATACATAACTTATGTCCTCTATCTTGAACAATGAACATGCATGCATTCAAAATGCTTTTATTGCATGGATGTATTTCAATCCATGCATTTTCACATGCTGCACAGAGACACCTCAGGGTGCCATGGTCTCCTGTATGTCTGCTACAGCAAGCAGCTTGCAGCTCTGGTCTGCAAGAGTTGTTGCCTCCCCTACATGTATTCATCAGACTAGTGCGATATCACATGATTGGGGAAAATCCGGATTTGATCATAAGAATTTGTTCTTTTATGCACCCTCAAGGGTTTTTGCTTAACCCCTGTAATGAAGATCTTACTTTTGGTGTTCCGATGCGTTTGCAAACGTTTCTCTTCTTGTTCCCTCAGCAAATTCAGCATCCCACAGCGTCGCTCATTGCTAAGGTTGCCACAGCGCAGGACGACATCACAGGTGATGGGACCACCTCCAACGTTCTCATCATTGGTGAACTCCTGAAGCAGGCCGACCTCTACGTGTCAGAGGTGAGAGGTCGAGGCCTGTCTATTAAAAACCTCTACACTCACTACTCTGTCTATTGATCTCTCCAAGGATGTGTAGCAGTACTGTCTATGTGAACGTATTTAATCCACCTGTGTCATGAGTAATTGTCTTGAAGTAGTTGATATTATTTATCTGATTTGATGTGTGGATCTCTGGAGAATGCATGTAAAGATTCAGTATTTAGAAATGAAATGGATAATTATGTTACAAAACACTGAAAATGTTGTCTTAAGAGACAACTCCTTCAACTGATGTTTGCCTTGCAGGGCCTCCATCCCAGAATCATTGCTGAGGGCTTTGAGGCGGCAAAGGAGAAGGCCTTGGCTGTCCTGGAGGAGGTTAAGGTGACACGGGAAATGGACAGAGAGACCCTCATCAATGTAGCGCGCACCTCCCTGAGAACCAAGGTCCACACAGAGCTGGCAGACTGCCTCACCGAGGTGAGAGACGAGGGAAAAATGTCGAAGCAAATGCAGGGCTTAGGGGACCGGCATCTGAACCTTGACCTAAGGAGATTAGAGAAGACAGCTAGCTGTTTAAATTTGTGTAATACTTAAACACAACAGAGCATTTTTCCAGTTGAGAACAGTGCTATTGCAGTCAGATTGATTTTCCAGTTCCTGTAGGCCTAATTTATGATTATTCTGTTGCTGATGGGTTTCATGACTGATTGTCTGCAGGCTGTAGTAGACGCTGTGCTGGCCATCACCAAACCCAATGAGCCCATCGACCTGTA